>NC_061085.1:7157078-7246442 GCF_021917145.1 Hypomesus transpacificus
AGCTGTCTTGATTTATGCCTGGGAACTGAACAATGAAAACTCCCTGCAGGCCGAGAACAGACCTTTGAAATATTTTGCCTTTCTCCAGCAAGAATCCGTATCCCACTTAAAACATCAATTACTGTATGTATCGATACAAGAGTAGAGAAACTCTCAGGCTTCACCCATGTACCTCAAATAAGAAACTTGTCCATTTCATGTTGCAGTGAAAGTAGGCTGCACTCAAGCTCTTAGAGTATAGCATGCCGCACCATGACCATGTGAATGCATACACATGTCACCGGCAAGGTGCTCAGTGTTGCCAGATTGGAAATGGCAAAGTATCTTACCAAAGGCTCAAAATGATCGTATTTGGAGGATAATTATCGTGCATCTGGCAACACTAAGAAGGCGGATGACCAATGACAGTTCTCTCTATGGTCAGAACTCGCGCAAAAAGGTGGAACGTAAGGGGAGATAACCTTTCAAAAACTTGTAAGGGCGTAATAACTCATTTGTGAAAGACCCAGAGAAACACAAATATCCGACGAGGCAAAATCCAGGACGATTTGGGGTCTCGAAAAGAGGACATGTCACGGTAAAAAGGACGTCTGGTCACCCTAGTTTTTAGATTTTAAATCTAGTTGGATTTGTTTCTTATACAAGTGGCTTGTTAAGTAACTTAATTGAAGTGAACGACAGTTTAATCACAGCTAATATTTTTGCAATTAAATTTGATAGGGCATTTTTGCAATGTGTGTAGAAAAAGGTTGAATTATTGTGGTGAGGGTTGGGGTGGCCAACATTAAAATGTAACATTTTATTGCATAATCTTTTTTGTAGCAAAGTATTAACTACCACATGCTCATGAATGCTAAGCTTATAAATACTAAATTGAATGTTTATATTGGATGTCTCCACCACTCCCAGTCTTCCATGTTAAGGAGAATTTATTGGACTATTACTAATACACACACAATGTCACCTAACAAGACAAATAGCAAGCCATTACTTGTGTACAGTAAACTCCATGTTTACCGTAGTCATCAGTGTGTGTTATCATTGTGAAGCATCAGTAGGCAATAAGTGTAATCTTATGAACCTGTTTCAGATTTTAATTCAGAAATATCTCTCTTGCACAGGCATTTCCAATAAATGCCTGTTTAAGACCAATGGGCTCTTCAATGCAGCCACAACGTGTGACGCCCAACTTTATGGAAGACTGCTGAAGTTTGGTGAGTTTTACGGAAGAAATAATAATAATTGGTTTTCCAAGTGGAAAGCTCTAATGTTTGCATGAAAAAAAGGAAAACGGAACATACTTTCAACTCACAACTGTGGAGCCAAAATGGCACTGAGGGACAAAGATTCCTATCATTTAATTTATCTTGCGCAGTGTAAAATATTTTAGTTGGAATCAGTAATTATATACAATCCCCTATTCTCAGTGCGTGGGGGTGAGAGATGGCCTTATTTCGGCAGGATTTGATACCAAGGCTGGAAGACACAGGAATTCGTTTGCTGGCTTTTCAAGACGGGGGGAAAAATTGAAACTGTCTCCAGCATCAACCACCCGTTTTTCTTGTACTGTGCCAGTTGTATCAATATATTTGCAAAGAGCAAAAGCGTGATTGCTGCTCGAGTTGTATTAATTTAGTGATATGATGAAAATGATTAGTCCCCTATTTCAAATCATCCTCCCTCCAGGGTATGTGAGGAGAGAATCTGCAGCGAGAGAAAAAAAAAATCTTAATTACAGCTGTCACAGACAGACTGCATGTGTATGGATCTCCTCTTTGCATATCAAATGTATCTCTCTTTTTTTGGATCGTAGTCGAACTTATCTTAAGATGCTTTTTTTCTTGTCTCAGTTATCAAAGGAAAGTTACGAGTCCAATATCCCACGAGACATATTTTCCCCTGAAGTCTTTCCGAGATAGTTCCTCGTGCGCTGAGTGATGAATCCTCTGGTGATGCCTGTCTTGGTCTCCTTCCACTCTGACATCTCTCACCTCTGGCAGGTCTCTCTATAGCCCTTGGCTATACCCAAATCCCAAACACCACCACACCCACAAGCTATACTGTGAAGGCAGCACTATACACCGTTGTGCAGGTATCACATGTGAAAACCTAACTTTCAATCCTACATTTCTGATTACCTATTTTCACCCTAACCTTGACTGCCATGGGTTCAATGCCCAATCAAACGTGAACATTCTCTAACTAAATCAACGTTTTTTACAGGCATCTAATAAATGTTTGGTAGGTATTAATTTCCTTGAAAAAATGTTTACAGTGTAGTATACAGTACGTAGAAATGGTTATGATATGCTGTTTAATGTCACATCATACATTCTTATACAACCAGTGCATGAAGTATAAACATAGATGATGAATAAATGAAGGCTCGATCTCAAACATCTTACCCTATTGTGTAAGCAAGGAACAGGAAGTAGAAACATCCGGAACCCTGCCGGCATAGCTGAGAGCAAGTCTCTCACAGCACAGCTCTAGTTTATTAGCCCCTGCTGATGGAGGCCACTTAATGGCATGGATAGATTGAGGTGAACACTCCCATTCAAGCACTGCTGAATCTTTGACCACATCAGTATTGATTTTGTCACCAGATAGAGGCTGTGTGACAGCTGATAGATTGTGAAGGATACACTTCATTACCTCGGGAACGTCTTCTCCCCCCGTCTGCCTCCTAAATCTTTCCTGTTTTTTTCTTTTTTGGGGGAGGGGGGGAGGTCGTCAATACCCACACTGTCGTGAGAGGAGAGGACCCTGTGCACAGAGACTCTCTCTCCTCTCCTCGCGGCCGAACAAAGAGATAAGCCTGCGTCAGAAGGGGGAGAGGGGAGGAGGCCGAGATGAAAGCGGACTGGGACTGAGAACGGTCGAACTCTGAGTCGTTCGACCGTCCGTGGACACAACTCAGTCGACAAGAAATGTCTCTTCCGCACGGCTACGCACAGGTCTGAATAGCCTGCAAAGCCCTACTCCTCCGTACACACAAACATACACACACGCACACACCTCCCCGCTGTTTGATATGATTGCTCTGTGATTATCAGGTGTTTTCATCTTGTACAGTGGCTAGAACATCGAGAAAGGGCCACCAATTAATACAAATAGAGGAGAGGTTTCTTAAAAGGCAAGCCAGGTGCAGATTCGGATGAACGTTTAATTGAAAGAGAAAAATGAATGTCACGTTGATTAAATGGCAGGAACATTAGGAGGTGTGTTTAAGGACAGGAAGAAAGGAGAGAAAAGAAAAGCTAATAAGCTAGGATTACATGTCATTTGTCCTCCTGCTACAACATTCAGTTTGGATCCATTAAGCTTATTGTTCCAAGAATACCCCCAAATTGTTCAGGTTACTTTTCTACAAAAGCATTTGGGAGTTCTGTGATGTGGCACCTGTGATTCAGCTGTTATTTCACACGAAAACCAGATAAATCAACTCTGAGTTCAGCTGGGGGGTTGTCTTGTAGTGAAAGCTCTCCTAACCACTAGTGTTCCATAATGGAGGGTACTACAGGTTAAACCAGCCCTCTGAACACACAAGACATGTGACACAAGCCAAGAGTCACCTTTTCTTCTTATTCAAATACCACCGGCTGCAAGGTAACACTCCAGTGATTCCACGTGGTGAGCTCAGGAAGGCGTGAAAGGGGTTAAATATTAGGCCATGCATCTTATTTTCTTAGTGTCACATATCCAAACCGAATGGCAGGCTGAATGAAACGCATCACACAGGCCGTGGTTGTTTGTATGTTTGGACTCAAAGACCTCAAAGAAATCCTATCTGTGTGGACAACCTCCTAACTGGCTGTGTGTTCAATGTGGAATATATAAAGACTTCTTCAATTGACTCATGTCGGTCATGGTTTACACATTTTTCTCTCTGTCCCACACCCCACCCCTCTACCCGTCACTCGTTGTAAAATGTAAATTAAACGTGCATACGTATGATATCATACAAAAAACACAAATAGGTATTTCAAAGGAGTAAGGAAATCCGTATATATAAAAATAAATAAAGTCCTTGCTTGTTGAAATTCCATTTGTAAACCCTGCAACTATGTACAGTATCGAATGCTTATGGAAACGTGAAGGGAAACTGATTATAGTGTTTTGTTTAAGAGCGTTTAACCCCTCTGAAGGCCATGCTAATGTAAACCCTCACAGCCCCAGGCATAATGCTAAACTATAGTGCTCTCTTTTCTATTTCTTTAAATTTACGTTTGGCCATGCAGGCTTGTTTTTCCTTGATAGATTTGACTCTGCAAAGATGCACAGCTGCCTGATTGGACACACACACACACCGCACTCACACGTGGACACACACACACTTTCCTGTTTGTTTTCATCAACTGTGTAATGTAGTGGACGTAAATTGATGAGAACATGGGTGAGTCGTTTTCCTCTGCAGTGACCAAGCTCTGATTGACTCGTTTGAGATGTTGACAACCCCTCATTACTGTCCACATCTCAATCAGGGTGTCCTCTACTGGGCACAGACAGTGCCAGTTCAACACTTAACCGCTGAAAAAAGCTCATCAATATCCCCCATATTATGGTCCTTGCAAACGTCATCGTTGCGGCACCACTTAACAGAAAATTTGATGAATCTCAGCATTTCTAAAGGCACAATCAACGTGCCACACGGACCTTGAAAATTGTGTTTTGTGCATCCGAAATCCCCCCGCCCCCACCCCCTTTGTGTCCTTGCCCAGGTTGATGTAGTGGGTGTGCGAAGCTTAGCTTACACAGTAAACAATAGACTTTCCTCCGGGGCAGTGCCTGGGCTTGTCCTAGGGGTGTTTGCAGAGGATCGGACTGTGTAAGCATTCAATGGCCTATCCTCGCGTGTTCCCTACGACCCTGCTAACAGCACCACCATAACACAGGCAAGGGGTCGATGCCACGGGAGAACATGGAACTGGTTGTCTAAACAACAATAAATCAACCAAACAAATGCTGGTCTGGGAGAGGACATGCTGGTTCCAGAGCGGTGTGTGTTCTGGAACATTCTACTGTTCCCCGTTCTACTCGTGTGATTGTGGATCGTTCCTGAATGAGGCACGCAGAGAGGTTTGGCTCAAGATAACTAGACACTGTTTGTCGAGGATGTTCTCCCGTCCTTGCAACATCATTAGAATGTAACACCCCAAACCTAATCCCAACCCTTATATCAAACCTAACAACGTCCATAATCCCAAACTCAATCCCAACCAACGCTAGGGCTCACCCTAACCATCACCCCAACTTCAGCCAATCCTAGTCCTAACCATAACCCCAAACCAAATATTAAACACAGAGTGGAATGCTACTGTAAATGTAAATCTGGTTTTGAATGAGGTGAAACAATATAGAAAAACGACTGATTCATGCAGTCCTTACAGTACAGTAACAATGTTGGCATATTACCCGCTACTCTTGGTAACAGCAACAAGACCATGATGAATTGGGCCAAATCCATCTATTTCATTTTTTTAATTAGGTTTGACTGTGTCCATACATGACTCCCATTGAAAGATGGATGTATAATTGGTTTATTTATGAGACTGTAGCTATTTTGATTGTCTCGACCATGGATCCGTCTTCAGGTACTTATTCGGGTATTACAAATACGTAGGTAATCTGACAGTGCATCTGTGGATTGAATCAACATGCTGCGTGTGTCGTGTGTGCGGATAAACACACTAATCACAATCTGTCTGAGTGTGTGTGCTCTGCTTATTACAACGAATGCACAGCTCTCATAGAACCGTTAACTGAAAGCAATATCACACTTGAGGTGTGATATGGGCCGTAGGGTGATGGGCAAAGACCACAGCCGTGATCAGATTTTCAGCATAGCAGCAACTTCTCCATCCTCGGTATGACGGTAGATGCTGAATGCAAACACAAGGTCTCCGTGGTAGACCTGTTGAGCATCCGCATCATGCAGTCAGAGACATCAACGGTCAGCAGGGCTTTTAGAAATTAAACTAAAAGTGTCCTCTTATCGTAAATAGAAAAGAAAAAAAAGAAAGAAATCTATTACCAGAAAATCCATTAGTATGAACGAGCCATGGACATGGTCAAAAACTGATGAGCTTGCTAAAGAGAGAGAGAGAGAGAGAGAGAGAGAGAAAGAGAGAGAGCGTCAAGACAGAATATCTCTCTCTCGGGGGGGTATAGGGGCCTCTTACTATTGAGTCCATTAGAGAGGTGCCTTCTTCTCAGAAGAGGAGGCTTGAAATCACTCTTCATTATTATTTCTCTTTCAAGAATTCCTAGTGACACAAGTGCCAAGCAGATTGTTTCACGGGCTAAAGAGAAATATGCTAATATGAAGGCCTCCCCCATCCATAACCACCGAGCCACCTGGCACAGCATTTTATATTGTTGCCACATTGTGTCACCAAGGGAATGCTTAGCAAGTTACACTGCAGTACATATCACCTGCTATTTCTATACACTGTAGGTGTCCTGCAGTGATGTCACCGAGGTTAACACCTCACTTTTGTCACACCGGGCGTTTCTTAGGGAAGCTTGAAAATGTCTGCAGACACACCGTCGGCACACACACACACACACACACACACACACACACACACACACACACACACACTGCTCTTCATAAACTGCGCTATTTCACTACCCCTCTGAGGTACTTTCGATCGATCATACATGAGATTGTCGGCCGGCACAGAATAATGAGAAAAATCATCCCAGCGTCTCCATGTCCATGTTTGGAGAAAAAGATCTCGTCACTCAGCCTCGATCTTTCTTCCGGATCCTCTGCCTCTTTTCTCCGACTCTCACAGTCCATAAATCAAAGTGCTCCGAAAAACACCTAAATGGAAAACGTTTCTAAAGCTTTGTAAATATTTCTATATTTGTAGTGTCCTTGCCATTGCATCGGTCTTCTATACGTAATTGTGTGCACAGTCAGAATCGAAAGGAGAGCTCCCAGTGGCAAAATTGTTCCCCAAAAATGTTCTGCTTCACTGCTATAATGATGTGCTTTTATGTAAAGCAATCAGTCATGAGAATGCCTGGAAAATACATCTGCAGTTGTTGTCTTCCCTAGAGGGTTGTAAAGGCCCTCTGTGTGCTGGAAAAGTTGTTGTGGAAAATTTGCTGATTCTGTCTCAACAATTTTCAGTCCCTGATAAACATTTACAGTGTCAGGTTTAGCTCTTTGATGGGTTAAAACCACAAAGAGGCTGTTCTGAGGTTTGTGGTGTGTGTGTGTGTATGTGTGTGTGTGTGTGATGATGACGTCGTTTCGATGCCGCTCTGCCCCCACCCCGACAGGCGTCACGTCGCAGCCGACCTCACAAAACGCTGGCCTTCGCTGGCCTCCTTCATTCCAAAGGAGCGCTAGTGTTCTGTTTTGACAGTTCCGCGGACGCTTCCGGAAGCATCGGCCTCGGAATGCGGAGCTCGGGCTGTGCGTTCTGGCTCTCAGTCAGAGGAGGTAAGTGCCGATGCCGAGGTGCAGGTGAGCGATGCTGACCAGCGCTTGGAGGGCTGTCGGAGAGGAAGACCGTTCAGGAAGTGGCAGGGTGTCAGTTTCTCGGCCTCCCTGGCCTGTTTTATTATTTCGGATCGGCACAGACCACAGTTGGCGAGCGGGGCTTGTTGGCAACGGGAGAGAGAGGGATTCACAGCGATGGCCATCTTTGAATTGAGAGGAAAGAGTCTGTTGAGGACGTCGCACATCAAAAATGGGATGGTTGCCATGCACATTTTTCATGTCATGCCCGTGAAAAATTTAATAAGTTAAAGCCATCTGCGGCGTCAGAATTTCTGGCGCCCAACGGAGGGGCCATTGAATGCAACAATGAGCGAAAAATTGCATCGGTAAAAACACTTGTCTCATCATTGAAAGGTTAAATCAGGGTATTGTAGTTTTACAGAAGTCATATGAACCTACGTCAATGTCAGACTGTAAGTTCTTGAAACTTCCTAATTGCCTTTTCGAAACATTCTATTAAAAGTGAGTAAGGAAGTCAAATAGGACGCTCCGGTTAACCCCCCTCCCCCCCTCCCCCGCCTTGTATTGCCAATACCAGCACAGTGGGTTTCAGAACGAAATAAATGGATTTAAGAACTCTTCACTCTGAACGTTGCCATAGTAACACACCACCAATGGAACCATGCCTGGAGCCATTTATGAAACTCCCCCAAAAATCTACTGGTAAGCAACCCTCTTACTACCCTCTCCAGCATCAGAAGAACCAGCCTTTCATTCATGCCATGGCACGGGGAAATTAGACCTGGTACTGGCATCAGCAAGAGGCTTATGAAGTGTCTTCATAATTTTGTTAAAGTACTTTTTTCCTTTCCCTTTCTGTTTGTTCTTTTTTTTTATCCAAAGTGACACGCAAATAGTGCAAATAGAAAGTACAGCAGCAGGTCAAGGATCAAAAGTGCGGAGTTCTGACCGTGTTTTGGTGGTCAGAGTCGAGGAACGGTCTGTGTTTGGTGACAACATCTTAGACGTTTGTGTCTGTGATCTCAATGTGTTGTTTAGTATCGGACTGTCTGCGTCGGCTCTCTGTCAACTACAGAGCCCAGCCTGCTGGATTTTCTTTCATTAACATTCCTTCAAAAACTGTTTCATCACAAAATGTGAGGAAAAAATCTATAACATTCCATAGGTTATATAGTTCTGCAGAGGTTATATAGTTCAAAAATTGCATCATTATTAACACAATGCTATATCATATACAATTGTGTTTTTGGTTGCCTTAAACACGCCTTTTTTTGCCTTTCTATCCATGTATCGATATGTTTCTCACCTGCTTACGAGAAGCAGATTCTTAACAGCTGAATTGAAGTGAGTATGAAAACAGGAGGCGGGAAGACAAATATCTGGATTGAGCAAACAGTCAGTCTGGGATTACACTGGAGAGTTACAACGCTGAGGTAAAGGTAGGTCAAGCAATCAGTTCCCAACATGAGAGAAATAACCTTGTGGTGTGGAGAACGAGGCACAAAGGTAGAACGAGAGGACGACTTATGAGTGAGAGGTAAACTGGAGTCTAGCATGATTAAAACACCTATTTTAATCCAATTTCACTACATTCAGGGGTTTTGTAGATTCAAGTTGTTGTCGTTCACTGTGTAGCTTGAGCAAAGAGGTTGATTACATTACCCTACTTTTTGTGACAGTGATCGCGGTAGTGGGCCTCCAAAAATATTGAGTTTCAACTCAGAAGTTGGTAAAAAATGGACTTTCAATTAGTGTTCTAAACTTCCCACAGCACTCACTATTCGAAACGACCGAACTTTCCAGAAGACAAGCAGTTAACACAAGAGTTTGGATGAGGTAATTTTCTGCATCATTTGACAGGGAACAAATCACTACGTAAATTGAAGCAGAGAGTTGCTTGCACGAACTGAAGCAAGACTACACCTCCATTTTACTCTCTGGGGAGTTAGGATGGAGAACTGTTCTTTTCAGTGGGTGAAATGAAATCACGTCACTCGTGGATTTCATCCACTTCTTCAGAGACACACTTCCTCTGAGCTGTCTCTGTTGTGTCGGCCCTCTCTTCTGCAGTTCTCAGTGGACTCCCAGTTACGGGGGTCTGCAGTATGGTCCTCCTCACTTTATTTATTCTCTCCTTAGTCTGTTCCTTTCTGTCTTCCATCTGTGGCGTTGGGTGTAGGGCAGAGGTGTCGAAGTGAAATTACGTTAAGAAAGTGGTAGACCTGTAGTCATTCTTTCTTGGTGTAATTTTAACATTGATAGTTTGTGTGTGTGTGACAGGTGGGGGAAGGGGCCAACAGTGTTGTTGTGTGAGTGTGTCTGTGTGTGTGCATGTACAATATGTGGTTCGTGTATGTGTGCCTATTGTTGTTTGTACACCTGACATGAGGCATTAAAACGGGTTAATTAGATCGGGCCTGCAGTCTCTTTGGAGAAAAACTCGACATTGTGTTCACCAATACAGATGAGGCATCCGACTCTCTCCAGTACTTAAACGAAGGACATGGGACATTGTCCAGGTGTCGTCCGCCTCATCTCCTCTATCCTGCCTGCTTTCACAAGGCCTCGATAGAGGGCAAGTTTATGTCCCTCTCCAGTCCATTAACACCACCTTTTTATGTGTCTACTTGCCGTTGGCACTCTGCTTCCCTCAGACGGACCCATTTCAGGAGGGAGAGAGTCAGAGTCCTCTGCTGTTACAACGAGGGAGAGAGGGAGAGGAAGAGATAGAGAGGGAGGGAGAGAGAGAGAGAGAGAGAGAGAGAGGGAGAGAGAGGGAGAGAGAGAGAGAGAGAGAGAGAGAGAGAGAGAGAGAGGGAGAGAGAGAGAGAGAGAGAGAGAGAGAGAGAGGAGCCTGGAAGTTATTCCTTCTTCCTTCCTCCAGCAGAAGCACTTTTTAAACCAACGCTTCTTTCTGCTCACCAGGGCACCAGTCCATTCCTCTGCCAATCCCTGAAGATAAGCAGTGCAGGATTGCTATTCCTTGGCCATCTTCGTTTTCCCCTGATTTTCTGGGCCATGCTGTGAGCGAGCCTGTGTGTGCGTGTGTGTCTGGCACTTGGTGTGTGTTTGTGTCTGCGTTTGTGTGTGTGTGTGTTTGTCTTCGAGGGCCTGGTATGTATGTTGACTTGAAGTCAGCCATCCTCTTTCATTCCACCCTGTGCTATCGTGTAGTGTACTGTTGAGCTGTCCTGCAGGCTGCCTTCTCCTTTCTGACAAATCCGACTCCTTCCTGTCAGAGAAGTCCACCTCCTGCCACACCCCCAAGTGAGGAAATCTCTCCCTGGGACTTGACTCTGAAAACACAGCACAGAGCCAGTTAGCTCCCCGCGACCGTTTTTCTCCATCCTCTCGGTCTCTCTCTTCACATGTTGAATGTCGTTGTGTGACTGGTAGGATTGGAGTTCAGGAGCCAATCGAGGAGCACTTTGCCATTTGTGACGCACAAGTGCATCTTCCAAAGACGCTTTGCAAAGCGTCGTGGAAGAATGCCTATGGGTGTGTTCGTTCGGTGAGAGCTTCTCTTGATTGAACAGATGTTTCCAACGCATGCTTCTCAAAGAGACGCCAAGTCGAAACTGTAGTGGGAGGATTTCAGATCCACGAATCTGCCAATCAAACGATTCATTTGCATTTAAGTGTTGACCCATCAACTTGAAAACATTTACTTCAGGAAATGGAACACCCTGAACATTATCATCATTTTACACGAGATGAGATGCTCACCAGAGACTCTCAGGGAAGGCAAAGTGCAGAGTAAATGATCTATGTGGTGAAGTGTCGTGTCAGACAGCAATACTGGTGGGTGATAGGTCACAGGTTCACTTAAACCCACATCGATTTCCACCACAGTGAACACACACCACCACCTCAGAGTGAAAGGTCGAAAAATATAAAACTTTGGTACGTAAAAATAACATCCCAGAGTGGGTGAGGTTGATTGGAATCTTTGGCAGAGAGTCTTAATCTATTTCATAAAAGGGAAAAATGATAGACATGTCCAGGGCATATTGCCTTTCACAAGGGCAGCTGGTAATATTTGGATAGAAGAAATAATGATGAAATATCTATGAGATGATGAAAAAGTAATCATTTTCCCTTGGATCTTGAAGCTCTCAAAAGCCTTCCAGTGCCAACAGGCAGAAATCAATAAGTGAGATCTGAGCTGGAACAATTCACACATAACTCATCACTCTTTATTAGAAAACATACCACTGTGTTACATTATGTACACCTTTGATTGTGGAGCCGAACCACAAAAGTAATCAAAGAACATCAATACGTAACTTCTACTATGAGCTTACAGTGATTCATTTAGACTTTCAGGTATGAACCGAAGCCTTTATTTCCTCTAGTGGACGGGGTATTGATTCGCCAGTAGCTTTCATCCAGCTCCCCAACATCAATTAATTCATTGGCCTCTCTGTTTGACTTGAGTTTATGTAATATCAGTACAGCCACCAAGCTCTGCTTACATATTGCACCTGAGAGAGAGGGAGAGCGAGCTCAGAGAGAAGGAGAGCACCTGAGAGAGCGGGAAAGCAAAGAGGGAGAGAATGAGCGAGAGGAAGGGGGGGGGGGAGAGAGAGAGAGAGAGAGAGAGAGAGATAGAGAGAGAGAGAGAGAGAGAGAGAGAGAGGGGGGGGGGGGGGAGAGAGAGAGAGAGAGAGAGAGAGAGAGAGAGAGAGAGAGAGAGAGAGAGAGAGAGAAAGAGAGAGAGAGAGAGAGAGAGAGACAGAGAGAGAGAGAGAGAGAGAGAGAGAGAGAGAGAGAGAGAGAGAGAGAGAGAGGGAGAAAGGTAAGCAATATTAT
Source organism: Hypomesus transpacificus (assembly GCF_021917145.1). NCBI lineage: Eukaryota > Metazoa > Chordata > Actinopteri > Osmeriformes > Osmeridae > Hypomesus > Hypomesus transpacificus. The sequence goes on from NC_061085.1 coordinate 7,169,368, forward strand.
TCAGACTACCTAATACTGGTTCAAGAAATCCATTTTAAAGCCATTACCATTTGAAAGTCATTGGCTGAATAGGCCTTTCTGGACAGTCAAACACAGAAATAGTGGTAATGCAGACAATGAAAGCCCTACTGTGATTGGTGAACAGTTTGAAGGGATTTAATGCAAATGGACTTCCAGCAATCTTTGTGCTGCTGTCAATGCTCCTTGCAGGCACAATGTCTCCCCTTTTAACACATTTAACAAAACGATAAGAAATTACCTAATTGGACCCCATTTATACGAAAGGTCGGATGACAAGACTGTGTTAACTGTAAGACAATGACTCCGAATTCTTTTACATCTATTACTATGTTAATAATTTTCATTTTAATTAAAACGTAAAATTGCTTTATTCATCATCTCAATCCATTAATTGGAAATACATACACTCAGATACATTAGAAACCTTTCAATGGATATGATGCTGGAGCTTTTGACAAACTTGACTTCTTGCTAAACTCCAGTTAAAGAACCTCAAGGTCATTGGGATCTAACTTTTATATATTGTGTGTAAAATGTAGGGCTCTGACAAAACTGGGAAATAATTTAGGTAAAAAATGCCTTTTTCACAAAGTCGAAAAAGGGAAGTCTAAATTCAAAACATTTGAAAGAACACTTTTCTGTTATACTTTAAATTCGATTCTTAAAACACTCTTCTTTTATCCCAAAAATGTGCCCTTTTGAATTCAGTGAAAAGTTTTCCTCCGCCGTAGCACTTCTTAGTGTTAGTACACACAACAACATTAAGCACCAGGATACCACAGAGACTTTCATATTGAAATCAGTTTAATCAAACAACTGAAGAAAAAGAAAAACATTCAAGTCTTTTAAACTCATCTGTGGTTTAGGTGTCAAGGCTACACACTGGTTTCCCTCTGAAGAAAAGTATCTCAGTCAATAATTCGCAACACAAACATCCACACAATAACCTCCCAATAGCTTGGCGGCTCCCCCGGAGAATACTTGTTTTTTTTCTGTTCCATCTCGGCTTCCCAGGATCTTCAGAACATCAAGCCCACTGACTCCTCTCTTCATCTGCCTGCTGATCGCACACACAGGGCCCCTAACCAGGCCTGACAGACGCTCCCCGTGGCCCGGAGTGAGTAGGCAGCCTGCCCACGGCACCTGCTGCAGAAGCGGTTACGTCACGGCAACGAGTCGCCTACGATAACGTTCCTCCTGGATGGATGGTTGGGTGGGGATGATGGGTTCAGGGTGATGATGATGGTGGTGATGATGGTAATGATGATAAAGAGGATTAAGATGATTCGTGATGGTGTTGGGGGGGTGATAATGGTGGGGATGATGATTTGTGATGGTGTTGGGGGGGGTGATAATGGTGGGGATGATGATTTGTGATGGTGTTGCGGGGGGTGATAATGGTGGTGATGATGATTTGTGATGGTGTTGGGGGTGATGATGGTGGTGATGATGATTTGTGATGGTGTTGGGGGTGATGATGGTGGTGATGATGATTTGTGATGGTGTTGGGGGTGATGATGGTGGTGATGATGATTTGTGATGGTGTTCGGGGTGATGATGATGATGGTGGTGGTTCAGGGCTTCCCAACGAAAAGTGCTTCACTGCCTTGGAGTCGAAAACATAATCAATCCCATAATGCAATTTCCCTGGCAGCACGTTTAAAGTATGGCCTTTTTTTCTGAATGAATTCTATGGAGAATATATGGGTTAATAGAAACCCATTTGCCCGATACCTTTCATCCTCCAACACTACCGCCTTCTGAAAGTGACCTCTGAATGTTTAGATCCGTACTGAAACTCAGTATATGTTTTGCTCCAAACCATACACACGATTAGACAAGCCATTATGAAAATAACTTTCGGACGAGCAAAGAGTCAAGGGCACCAGATGCCGGTATTCTCTTCTTGAACAATGGGATTTCACCGTTCCAGTCTTGCACGCCAGTCGGGGACCGACAGAAAATCAAATCCACAGTTCATCATGTTGAGCCAACAGACAGGATGGGAGGACAGTGAGCCTGGGTGCATATTACCATCTCTCATCAGGAGCCCATCATCAACTGCTGATTGCTGCTGACAAGGCAAACCTAGAATAAAGTGGAGCTTCTCTCTCTCGCGGCCTCTGCCCGGCTATCGGTCTCCACACAGATGTGCAAGGCTCTGTTTGTCCCCGGAGAGCAGCGCTTGTACAGAATGAAAACGAGGGAGGGGAGCGATGATAAAGATTCATCACCGCCGTTCGCCTTGAGGCTACGGCTCGTCGGCGGGAGAGGGAAGTCGAGGCCCTCTTTAGGTGACCTGCAGATGCCGGAAGCTGTGAGGATCGGAGGACCAGATTTTTGTATGTTTTTTTTTTCATTACAGTTCAGTCACTGTGAAATACTGTACACAGTATATTTAGAATGTTAAATAATAGATAGGCAGTGCGTTATAGACATGGTATTTGTGAGTGAGAAACAGGCCTTAATCTGGACAAAATACATTGAGACCCAGAGGTTAAAATGTGCAATTCAGTCCAACTGATAATAAACAAAAATCACACATCTACAGTTTTAGGGACTGGGAATGATTGAATTGATGAATTATGCACAATACATTTGTAATCTTTTTTTCCCATATGGGGGATTCATTAAGACACATTATGAATCTTCGTCATTGATCTCAGTAATGATTTATTTGCGGTTGTTTAGCCAGAGAAAACAATACATCAGATGACTCGATTTCCGACAAGTCAACAAATATGCTGTGTTACTTGCTGTGACACACAGATGGATATCAAACAATGGGCTGAGGAATAGCAAATTCTGCCAACACAAAACCCATTTAAATGAAACTGCACTGTCATTGCTGCTGGCTTACTGGAGCACTTAATCACAATCTTCCTTTCTGTGGTCACCTCACAGACATGAGCCAAAGTGGTTTTCTAGGGTCGGTCGCGACTTCACTGCAAATTCTGGTCAAGACCTAAGTACCCTCATCTTGAAATGTTCAGGCTCATGCCAATCAAATGTGACCTGATCTAATGAATTTGACTGTTGATCAGTCAGCCCTGAAAATACACTATTCAAAACTCCAAACTTAATAAGTTGAGTATGATATACTACTCAAACTCTGAACGTCAGAGAAGTTTCAAAGTTATAGTTTTCCCAAACAATTGATATTGAGTTCTGTAGTTTATAACCAATGTGTGTCAATTGTGTTTGACCTGGGTATAAAAAAACAATCTCTGATGAAAAACCAAACAAGTGATTTCATGCATTTGTTGGTCCTGCAATAACTTGAGACTCACATAGATCTCCAAAAGAAGAGCTTTTATAACGGGAGATAAGCCATAGCACTGAGATATTGATTGTGTATTTCACCTACATGAGACAGTCATTCTTTCTTTTATTGCGTTCTGTCTTTAACATTTTCAATTTATTTTCAATTTCTCCTATGAAATATCTGTTACAATTCCATTTTGGCTTTGCACCAGAAATCTCTACCATTATATTGGACACATATACGAAAGAACTTGTAGTTTGGGGTATGCAAAAGCCATATTATAACTAATTTCAGAATGAGTTGCATCTCACCAAGTAATTTCATATAGCAGTGACGTATCGTTAAAGACATTTATCAACTAACTCAGACCTTCTGCATGAATTCAAACTTTGTTAAACAGAAAAATGCTCTAATTGAAGTCGTTAGTAATGGTTTACTCTGACACATTATGAGCATTTGAGTGGGACTTGCTGAGGAGACACATCCTGGCCGAGATTCAGCATGGCGCTGTAACTATGTCCTTCTTTGATTGAATAACCGAAGGAATTTGCCTGGCTCAGCTCAACTCTGCTCAAACTCCCTCGGAGCACTTCCCGTCCTCGTCCTCAGCAAACCCTGCCAGTAGACCTGCCTTTCACTGACCTGCCACTTAGACCCGCCGAAAAAGTAAATCTGTATTTAAATCTGTTCATTTACCAGCCCCACAATGCCGCCTGGGGCTCGTGGACATATGTCATTACCTCGGTTCCTTTGCCGACTGAAATTGCAGATGCTGTTGCGAAAAAAGCACATTCAGTAGTCTATTACCATATCGCAGCGGGTGGGGGTAAAATGTCTTTCATGGAGCACCTCTGAGGATGTGGGGAGAACTGCCGTTTCTGGAACACTTCCCGGTTCCCTCGTCACCCCGACAGGCTCCTTCTCTGTATGTAAATGCCACAGCAGTGGCCCCACACAACCCCCACAGCATCCATCTCCTCAAGGAAACATAGACGCGGACCGACACGGCCGAGCATCGATCCATCTAAAGGGTGGCGACGGCACTCCGGCAAACGAGGTCAAGAGGCACCGCGGCTATTTCCGCAGGACGCGTTATTACGTTTCGCGATGCGCCGAGCCCCGAACGTGAGGCGGTTATGAGAGGCTTCGGATTCAAATGACCTCCTCGAATCAGAGAGGCGTTTCAGCTGCCGATAAGAGTGGAACAGATATAAGACAGAGGCAGAAAAGGTGGAACCTCATCTTTAGATTTCAGTACGGAGTGACTTCGAGTGTCCTCCCACTGCAACGATAAGGAGGGCTTAGGGAGTTAGATTAATGGCTTGCTCACCAAATTTATCAAAAGCAGCATGTATTCTCAATGCTGAGATGCCTTTGCTGACAAGCCGCTGTGTCCCCTTGTCGACAGGGGACGGAAACATCTGGAAAGGCAGCGTCCCTCCCCACTCGCAGTCCACATCACCCCCACAAGGCCACATAACCACGATAACAATCTCCCGTCTTCAAATTTACGGAAGTTATTTCAAGTCTTCGAACCCAGCGAGCCATTTCCTTCACTTTACGACCCCAGTCCTCAACGAAGACACGACGCAAGAGAGGATGGAAATATAACAGTCGAGCACATTCACTGCCACATCAGCAAAGGAAATGTACCGAAGCTTTTGATCAAATTTGCATTCTGTGGAGCCTGTGATCTACCACTATCTACATCCCATAATATAACCGTGCCTCCTAGGAAGCGGACCGCGCTGCCCCTCCCACCAGAGCTATCAAGATTAAATTCATCACATTGAATGTAGGTAAACAACAGTTTAATAGCTCTGACATTGGGTGTGGCAGGAATCTATATAAAGCTAATTGGCATTTGGGTTATATAAGGGGGATCTGAATTGCATCTGGCACTGGTGCCATTTCAGCGCTAGGTCTGATTAAATAGCCGGGCCTCCTGTTAGACACAGTTGGCTTGGCAGCGCTTGTCTCTGCTTACTGGTGAGTCTCCTGGGCGACTCCACGCTCGTCCATCTGGCTGCTCCATGCCTGCCAGTAAGCCTGTCGGCCTCCTCGCTCCACACTGCGTGTCTGTCTCCGTCTAGGAACTTCAGTAGCTGTGATGAGAGTGATTCAGCGCCGTCATGCTGGGGTTGAATGTGGATGTGGAGGCCCAAACAAAATCGGGGAGGAAGTTTTTCATTTGAATTCCGAAAATTATATAAAAATTAAATAAATAAAACATTCTTGGTAGAGTACTTATTCAGTGAATTCCGGTGTTTTTTCTTCTTCTTCAGGTTTTTTTTTCCCCCTGCTGTACGATGTTGTCAATTTTTGTCAGGAGACTACAAGCCCTTCTTTTTTGACTCCACAGCTGAGAGTGACTCACAGACATCATGCTGTTTCATTCATGCAATGTGAAACTGAAGGATACAGTCGCCATCTTGGCAAAAAGTAAACCCACTGTCGCTGTCGCTGTTCAACGATGTACTGTAGCATTCAAACAAAACATCAACTGGATAACAATCCTGACTTGTCTGTACCTCCTGTAAAGTATTAAACATACCACACAGATCCGGTTCAGTCTACTGTGTGTCTATTTCAATTGTGAACATGTTACCATCTCCATCTGTTAAAACTGCATTGATTTCCAATGGGAAGACTTTGAAAGCTTAGCAATCTGGTGTTTGAAGGCTTCTTAACTATTGCTGTATCTCGATTATGGATGATCTCATGGTCTGTTATAGCAATGCCTCTGAATGTGAGTCATGATGTGAGAAGTTGTTCCACAGAACACAGTCAATTATTTAGGAATGAAGCAATGAGACAATTCCCAATGGCACAGTGCCTCATTTAACACCTCATACCGGTCATATGCATTTCAAAATGCTATCAGGCCAGAAATAATTGTTCGAACAACAGTTGGATTCATTGTGTGTCTACGTAACGTAGCGCTGCTACGAAACATTCCACGCAGGAAGGGCCGTTTTATGACTCGAGCTCGGAAACCCAAGTTCAGGGAGCGTGTGGAGAGAGAGCGTAACAGCCTGCGTTTACCGTCGAGAAGGAGAGTCGACTATGCTCAGTCTCTCCATCACTCAAACCTTCAGGAGAGCTTTTCCCTCTGCATCAAAACCCACAAATTGGCTCTCCTCAAATCTGCACAACACAAAGACAATCAGAGCATTGAGATGCGTGCCAATCAAATGAGCTTTCACTGGCAGGGGGGAAATCAATGGGAGCTAACCTGTGTGAGCAGAGAGGCTGACAGGCAGACATAATCTCTGCTGGAGTCTAGGCTTTGTGAGGATGAGAGGAGGTGAGGGTGGAGGGTTGAGTGAGGGTGTGTGTGTGTGTGTGTGTGTGAGTGTGTGTATGTGAGTGTGTGTGTGTGTGTGTGTGTGGAAGGGGTGGGGGGGGGGTAATGGTGGTGGTTGGGGTGGGAGGAAGGTGAAGGGTGGAATGTGGGGTGTGTTAACAGCTCTTAAATTCTCAAGCTGTGCCCCTCCCTCCCCTCTCTCTCCCTCCATCCCTTCCTCCTTCCCTCTCGCTTGCCTTTATCCCACGTGTCACCAGCCTGGTGTTTGTACAAAGCTGCTTTCATCTCATTTTAGTACGTGCGTGATTGTGAGTGACAAGGTGTGACTGCGGCATTCTGTGGTACTCTTTGGTGAGGAACCGAGGCTGAGACAAAAAGCAGACAGGTGAGCCCGCCTCTTCCAAACAATCTAGTGATCGCACACTGACACACACTACAGACACACACACACACACTCCAGATACACACACACACACACGACACACACCAACACAAACACAGAGTGCAGATGCACGCACACACAGCACAGACAGACACACACTACACACACACTACACGCACACACACATTCACTCCTCAGATAAGACAGCGCTGCATCAGGGATCTGTGCTCAGAAGACTGAGACCAGTCAAATCCTTTCAGAAACCCCACTGCTATCGATGCCAGTGGGGAATCCAGCGAATGGCTGCTTGGATGTCTATACTGTATGTCTGATAGAACAACCGAGGACTGTCACAGATGATAAGGAGGGGCGTTTTATCTCCTCACCAGGCCTTATCCTGATGAAAAGTAGTGATCGGGGGGAGCATGGTGACATTTCATAGACAGCCCTGCTTAAGTTTCGGGCTTTATCTCCGGGCTCGTCTGCGTTTCACAGTTGGCCTGGGTTTTTTTCTATTTCTCCCTCAGCTCGCGATGAAGCCGATGACCCGAGACGCGTATAATAACTCTCCCATCTGAGCCCACGGGTCAGACGCACGGGGTTCCTCATATCGAATGGGTGAAATGAGGATTTGTGCGGACGTTAAGTGGAATAGTTTAGCGTTTCTGGTTCCAAAACGCCAGCCCTTGCTCATGCCTTGGCTGCATGCCAGCCTCGGTAGCTATCGGTCTTGTCATTCTCTGGTCCAGGTTGTAGCGCGCGGGATCTTTGTCGTTCCTCACAGATTACTTCCTGGATGGATCCATGAGGGAGTCTGATTTCAATTGGAGTGATACTTAATTCTCAAGAGTTGATTATAAAACATTTGCTTGTATTATTCAGAGAACCTAAAAGGTCCCCCTCCAACATGAACTTGTTGATGTGCCTGTTTACGTTAAAAAGAAGTTGTGTTTGGAGACTGAAAGGTTATCCTGTCTATTCAATGATTCCGAAGATTCCTCAACGCTCTGAATATAAACGCTTCCATCTGGCAACTGAAAGATAGAGGCAGGGAGAGAGAGAGTTCAACAGAGAGAAATAGAGGGAGAGGGGGAAATAGTTCAACAGAGAGAGAGAGAGAGAGGGTGAGCAACGACCTCTCTCCTCAGTTCCCCAGACACAGGACCAAGCACAGCTGTAGCAATCAGGGGAGTTTGAAAATGTAATTTCTGGAAATAATGAACCAATTAAAATGAAATGCCACTCATAAAACAGACTTATCTTCCGGGCTTTGGTTTTTGTCTTTTATTGTTTAAAAAACAGCTCTCTTCTGTAATTAAGGGTGTTAAACACACAGGGAAGAGGTCTCACCCCCTTGAAACTCTTTCAGGTCCAAGACCACACCCCGGTTCGTTGGTTGAACTCACTGAACAGTATGAATACCACCCGTTCGCTCCAAAAAATAGCTGACTCTTCTTTGGCGTAGCTGGCTTAACGATGTTTAGGAAACGTGGCCATTACCTGTGTCAGGGGCGTCAGAGGACGCAAATTCACACCCTGAAGAGAAGAGGGGAGAGACTATGTGGAATCCCTGTAACACCAGAACTTCAACCCAGTTCAGAAATTCACCCTAGTTCTTCACCTTGTCCGATGAAAACACATCTGTTTTACAAACCTGCACACATCTATAAGTTGGCTCACGCTCAAATGACCTATCACTGATTCACACACTGGGGGAATGAGCATAACAAAAGGGTGTTTCTCCTCATCTTCAGGAAGGGCCTCAGGTAAACTGCTGTGCAAGGTCCCATACGTTTGCACAGGCGTTTATGCCTAGATTGCAACTTCCCATAGTACACGGTATGTCTGCAAGTTCTGTCTGACTCCATGCCCATAACACCATACACGAGTAAATCATACAGACTGTATAATAGTTTCTTACCGGCATCATCCCACGGTGTTCCCTTACCCGAGCGGGAGGCCTGGAGTGCTTCTAAGGGAGTTTAAATTATTGAGTAGTAAAAAAAAAAATCGAATTCAGAGTGATAAATGAAATTGCATTAGGTTGGCGTCCTGGCCCCTGGTAGTTCGAAGGGGGTTTCCACCAACAACAGCTCATCTGGGTGGGAAGTGTGACGAAAGAGTGTGTGTGTGTGTGTATGTGTGTAGTGCCTGGATAGTGTGTGCATGAGCTTGGATGTACACAACATTGAATGTGTCTCCGCTCGCCTGCAGAAACCAGGCCTCCTCTCTCCTCTCTGAAGGGAACGCGTTTCTGTCACAACAACCTGTGATTTCGGCCCATTACAAACGGACAAGGTTGTACTCACCCTGACCAGAGGTTCAAAGTGCCATTCACCTCTGTACTCTTTCCCTGTGTGTGTGTTTGTCCATGTGTGTGTGTGTGTGTGTGATGGTGTGTGTTTCTGTACCCGTCAGTGAGTGTACGTAGTGTTGTGTTGGCGTGCGACCACTTACGCAGTGTGTGGCTGAGGCCTCATCTGGTTCGCTGGGGTCCTTCCGCCTGCCCCTCAGAAAGCTCCGGAACACCGAGCCACTGCCTCCATCCATTATTCATCTCCTCACTTAGCTGTGGCGGCGAGGTTCATTTGCCCACCTCTTTGTTCAAAGAGAGAAGTCGTAAGGGGTTAACAAGACAATCTAATTGGATTCCTGGAGATGCGGGATCTGATTTACAGGGATGAGTCTGTACTGTGTAAACACAGTGCGCCCCAGTTGCAGATAAAAGATGTCCATCGCGCTTTCAACCACAATGGAGCGTGCGGCCGGAGCCAAGTCGCGTGTCGACGCCTGCCTCTGATATTAGAGCCAGTCCTGCCTCATTAGCACACGGAGGCAGCTCTCCCTTTATAGCATGCCTCCATCTATCTATCTATCTATCTATCTATCTATCTATCTACAGTACCATTCAAACAGCTGGACACTTTTTTGACTGGTACTGTATCTGTCTATCCCTCCGTCCATCCCATCATCCATCCATCCCTTCGTCTGTCTATCAATCAATCCCTCACTCCGTCCATCTGTCCTACTTCAAACCCATACGTTTGCCCTGTTTTCCTTCTGTTAAACCTGTTGAGTCATCAGAGTGCATGTTAACCCCCGGTCGTTGAGGATCTGCATAATAGCCTTGTTAGAGGATGCAGCCGGAGACGGGGCTGACAGTCTTAGACAGGCCAGGTCCTCAACTGTGTGGCTCCAAAGAGCCATGTGTTATTAGAATGCCTCCCTGACGATAATCCCTGGTGCATCGCGCATTCACCAAGCAGTTAGTGCTCAACTTTTAAGCCCTAATTAAAAAAAGAGAAGAAACCCATTCAGTGCCTCTACACCCCAGGGAAGCGATCTGTCTTCTGTGCCATTGTAAATTGAACACACCTTGCATCTCACTGTTGAATAATCTGGAATTAGAGGACGAATCCAGCAACTGTGAAGAGTGATAGGGATGCATTGCCTTTTCTGTTCTGAGTTTATAAAGCTCTCTTTGAGGAGCTTGCGAGGTTGGTTCCATCTCAGACTATGAGGATTTACTGTAAGAAAACACCGGAAAGTGGAGTTGGTAAGGGTTTGTTTTTCATTTAGAAAGTTTGTATTTCATTTTTTGTTTTTCTGCCTTTCATTTCAGTCCAACCAGGCGAGTAGTACTCGGCTCATAAATTTGGTGGTGGCATAACATGACTAGCATTGTGCGAGAGAGAGGCAGGAGAGAGAGCGTAGAGGGAGAAAAGGAGAGGGAGAAAGAGAGGGGAAAAGAGTGAGAGAGAGAGATAGAGGAGAGAGTGAGAGGTTGGAAGAAAGAGAGTGAGACAGTGAGTGCGAGAAACTGAAAGAGAGAGAGAGAGAGAGAGACAGAGTGAGAGAGAGAGAGAGCTATATAGAGAGAGCTATAAAGAGAGAGAGAAAACAAAATGTTTTTACCAAATCCAATTCTCGGCCACTGGCTTCAGCAGCATTGTATGTTTCAGAGGGACAACAAGCAGCTAACATGTTCCCGACGATCTACACCTCACCCAGTCCTGTTCAGAACAGAAGGACACAGAACGAGATTGTCACATTACCACTGGTGTTGCTCACAGTGCACCCAAGGCATCGCACTGTGGACAACGACACCATGCACTCTGGGCATCCATTGCTGTTTACCGGCCTTATCTTCCATCCCCAGCCCCCTGAGAGCCTGATTAGGTATCAACACAGAGGTGACAGGCACAGGGGACACGACGGTCACCTTGGCAACCCCATCGCTCCGTCCCCAGATGGAGTTGACCCCGGCGGTGGCGGCGTTTCCTCGCCGTTCCGGATGGCGTCCGTGGGAACACTGTCAAGACTTGGCTGGAGCGGATTAGGTCCTGGCTTCGGACGGCGTGGGTTATTTCTTTAATCCTCGCCCAGCCGTTTGTACTGCCTTCGTGGCCAGGGAAGCAAGACCACTCCACTGCTTTAGGGAGCTGGACCAACTCATCATACAATTGCTTTTAGCTAAATTGTTTCGTCACGCCACACGGTGTGTATAACGCAATATTCCGGTTGAATAAAGTCCATTGTGTCGCTTTATCAGTGAGAAAGTATACCGCCCAGGAAAGGGTGTTAGAGAGCATACCGATTTCATATTAAACTCGTGACTTGAGTTGCTTTTTAGTGACTATCTACGGGAACTTTTTACATTAAAGTTACATTAACATGTAACCACACAGAAATACCTTTGAAAAAACTGATGTCGATAGGAATTACTGTGTAGTTAAATGGTATTAAGGCACAGTGTGAGAGAGGGGTCTAGTGGGGTAAGTGGATGTTGTAGGTTATTTGACCTCCTGCTATAGGCATTGCTATAGTTACATGGTAATTCATCTAACAAAGTCAAGTATCGCCCTATTTAGATATAAAGAGCATTATTTAATGTTTCTTTCTAGTTTGTGTGTAAGCCGAACGTTCTAGTCATTAGCAATATAAAGCCATGCTTGCTGCTGCCAACCAATTAATGTTTTTGTTCAAACTGCTTTTCATCGTTGAAAACTGCTCATCTGCCGTATTAAATTTTGAATATATGTTTGAGCCCATGCTTGACTAATGTGATTTTGACGAATGATACTACAGTAACGACCACTCTGTAAATGAACCAGTGCTGCTCTCAACTTCTGTTCATTTCTGATTTGGCTCAGTCAGATGGTAGTTTTAGTTTATGATCCGATCATTCGTGAAACTTTAAATCTGCAATCCCTCCCATAATATAATTAAAATAAATGTCTCACGTGAATGTGCACTGATCATCTACAAAATGCATTTGCATGAAGCCATCTTTCGTCTGACTTTGTATCAAGTTGCGTGAAAAGTACGTTGGTGGTGCAAATCGGACATTTCTCCACGAGGATTCGGAATGACTGACAGGATTCATAGTCTTTTGTATAATTCAGTATGGCTGCCTTCCACATGTCACAATGACTTATTAAAGCGTATTTGTTACATGACAATCTCACCCCTGTGTTGGTCATAAGATAAAAATATGTATTATACTCAACTTATTTTAAAGAGAATGGACTATAGAAGCAGCAGAAACATACTGTACATTAATTTCTCCAAGAACCGTTTCAACTTGAGATCTGATGAGCCTAAAGGTAATTAGGAACAGTTGTAATTTAATTTACAACGATCTGCTCTGAGAATGGAGACCTGAAATGAACTCTGCACATTGGATGTTCAATGATGTGCCAATTATACCTGTACTTAGCCTTGATTCATAATTGTGATTCACTCATCAATGAAGCTGTACAGTCCGATGACGGCTAATGGGAATGGTCACCATCTCATGAATTACTCTGTCTGCGTTCATATTCTTCATTATGGAGAGACCTTGTTATTTGGTTGTCATGAATCATTCGCTAGGCTCCCTTCAAACCGACAAAAGCGGGCGACTCGTTGATCCTACAGTCAAACACAACATAAGGGGGAAAAAAATATGTATTTCACATTTCTGTTTTAGCTTGCATTGCACTTGCAGCTTTGGAGTCATTTTGTAAACCAGGCAGACACATTAATCTAATCGGTGCAAAACCTCCCCTGTTCCTGCGCTGCACACAAAACAATCTACAATCTGTTCTCCCGGTGGTGTCTGGGCCTGACTTATGCAGAACCTGGATCTTGCCAGAGTAATTTATGACTTTCTAGCGAGCGGGATGAATTTCCACCGTTCTGCGTTAAGGAGCAGAGCGAGGCTCAAACACGGCACCACACGCTTACACGCCATTTACACGGCACATTGATGGTCTAACGTGCTGGAGGAGAAGCGTCCTCAACCGCCACCCCGCACTGTTGTCTCTGTCTGAGACGGATTCGAACACTAGGTTGAGCATACGTTTTAAGCAAACAATGTCCCCAAAACACAGAAGCTCGGCATGCATGCCCAGTAGATGCTTGTCACATACAGCAACAGAACACCAGCGGTAGCTAACTGTCGCTGTGCGAAAACAAACAGCATTCACTTAGCCAAAGCAAGCCCCCTTGTTGGTGTAAAGCTTTATGGGTAATTCATTGACATGTCTCCTCCCTCCTATCTTCATCCCGTCATGTTACAGGGGAAGTCCTCTCAGCTTGGCACAGTTCCGGACACCCCCCAGTCAGAACTGGGTTCTTTGCTGTTCCTGGATCGCGTCGTCCCTCCCCTTCACGGTGGCTGAGGAGTAGACGTCAGGGAAAACGTGATTACCAGATGTGTTAACTGGAACTCAGCACAGAGGGCTCCGACACTCAGGCATGGCCAGGATTGGATCGCTGCCCAGATTTCACGACACGTCGCATTGTTTGAACGGTGGTCACTGTCTGGCCAGATCTCAGCTTGTGCCGAGAGGTATACGACTCTTCTTTTTCCCTTGACAGGGTTATGCTCACGACTGTGTACCCACATAGCAACCCTGCAGTAACAACATTGGAGTTACATGGGAACCACTATGTATTTACGCATCATTGCAGTGTGACAGTGCAAGTTATTGCACAAGTGAAACTTGCTATGAGGGAATTTGGGCTTTCCAGGGGCAGGTACATGTCAACATTGATCTTGTTTTGGGAACACACCTTTCACTTACCCCTCATGCCCCTCACTCTCACCCCACCCCTTTAATAATAACCATCAAACATCAGATAACATTCAAATGTCCATGCATCTACAATGTTTTGAACACATACTGTATGTTACTATTTGGTTACGCAGCAGTCTTAGAAGAGAGTGTTGCCGAAAACTGCAAACATTCCCTTCAATCTGAGACGCGTACACACCATTGGTGTGATTGATTTGCTGCTGAATTCTGATACATGACAGGGCAAAACGGTTGTCTTGGTATCTTCGGTGAGGGGAGCGGGCGCGGGTGAATTCCACATCCATCACAGTTCATTAGCAATATTCTCTCCCTGTTCGTCCCCATGGGCAGCGCATGTCAGACACATCCTTCTCCGCATTCATATTCATACAATTATCCCCTCATCCAAGACAGTACGCGGCAGTCACTCAGACTAAGCACGGTCTAACTGTAGTCACGCCCCAGTCATTCACGCACCCTCTTCCTCCATCTAGCTGTTTGATTTCTGAACGAGGGTCTGATACTAACTAAAATACCTTCCTTCTGATCACTTTGCAGACTGGATTGTCTGATTTCGGTTCAATGTTATTGTATCGTAGCCAACACCTGTTTAAAGTGAAACTTAAGCGCGTCTTGATCTCGTCAATGACATGACATCATAGGCTTTGGATTAGTTCATGAGCTCTCTGGTGTAGGTTAGTCCTTTCACCTTGCAGGTTTGTGGAGCTCACATTCATTTAGAAGACAACAAGTTCTTACTTTGAATGCAGAACAGTATGCAAGTGAGGCCCTTCGAAATAATGCTGCTGTGGGCAGATGCTGGACCCTTGTTTAAGAACCAGCGACAGACGTTGTACAGGGACCGATCCCGCTGAGGAACACATCAGTAGGCTTTTCAAAATCTGCAGTGACCTTTTTTAACACGAGATGCATCTAGAGATATACTCTTTTCGACTCCTTTCAAGCTCGGATTAAAGCAGAGGAAAAGATCTCGCGCCTCGTATCTGAAACGGCCAATCTCTGTGTGGGGCCATCTTGATATCGACTGGTGCAAGAAAGAGAGGGAGGAGGGAAGGAAGGAAGGAAGGAAAGAAAGGAAGATGTCAACAGATGGACAGACCCAGGCAAACGGATGGATTGATGGGCGGATGTGGAGTGTGGGAGAGCTGGCAGGGTGAGGAGAGACAGCAGAGAAGCAGTAGCTCTCTCTCTCTCTCGTGCTCCTGTGAACATCCAGCTGAACCTGGTCTCGTCTGGCTGCGACAGGATCGGTAATAACAGGCACACTGAGGATCTCGGGGATGCTGAAGCAATAACAGCTACAGTAGAGACGGACTGGAGGGGGGAAAAAACCTTCACTTTTCACATTCTTTTTAATGGAGTTTACCCAAGTTACATCCCTTCCTGCTCTGTAAGCAATTTCGCCCAGTCGATAAAAACCAGTGTAAATTGTTTACTCGTCTTGCAGGTAAATCATTTCAAAATTGGCTTGGTATTAAGCCCTATCCTTAGGAGTCTGTAGTCATGTTCTGGGTGATTACAAAACAAACCGCTACAACTCCTGGGCACCATAGGGAGCCTCCTAACTTACACTAATTGACCCCCCTCTTACCCCCAGGACGGGCAATACCAGGATGAAAGGGATTATGTGTTGTGATTACCCCCTTTTGCGGATGCACAGGAGTACAATTGATCTATTTACAGGATGTGACAAGACAGGCAGACAGACAGACAGGCAGACAGGCAGGCAGGCAGGAGGGGAGGAGGGCAGGTGAAGGATGGTGAAGGTGAACGATGAAGGATATTCAGGACCTGAAGCATTGGGATGACCTTGTGTGTGGTCTGCTAACAGAAGGAAGATCTCCTTAACAATGCCCAAACAGCTTTCAGTTACAGATGCAGAACAGGACAGGGACTGTAGAAGAGAGCCTTCCATGCTGGAGAAGAGACACTCAGCTTAGTGGATTCCTGTGTGAGATGCCATGCTTCACCTCAGTAATGCCCCAAAAAACACATACATTCACTTTAAAATAGCTTTTTTTTCCTGTTCCGTCTTGGTTTCCAACCTTCGGTAAAAACGATGTTTCTCATTTCGATGTGTTGTGATGTGATTGAGCGATAGCAGCGGTATTCAGAGGCAAAGGATGGGGGGGGATTGAGTAGGACAAAGCTGGTTATCAGGCCTTACATTCCCGCCCTGGATAAACATTTGTCTCGCTAGCTGTCCGTTCATAACAAACTGGGCTTGGTGAGCACTTCATCAGTCCAAGGCAGAGGTCTTTATTCATGTGACACCACTCCCCCACCTCGACGCACGATGCTTCCTCCACAGCCCTGGACATAATCACCCTGTAAGTCACCAGGAGAGAGTGGAGCTCCGCGGTAACATGTCTCCTTATAGAGGGAATAAATAAATAAACAAAACACACAAGGAAGAAATGTATGTGCATTACTCAACAAGACACACCCGAACGGCCTGCTGTACGTGTTCCGCGTAAAACGCCACAGGCCCCCTCGAAATAATTGCGACGCGGTGTCCATCCGTGCGAAGCGAGAAACGAGTCGAGACGGAAATCAGCCGCGAACTGTTAATTATTTAATCAGGATGCCTTGTTTTGCTCCTCCATCTTTCATGGTTCTGGGTGCTTGTTGTTGGCTGCTCGTCATGACAACTCAATCTCATCAGAGAGTGCGCGACGGAGGAATTACCTCGGAGATAAAAACACACACACGTGCGCTGCAGGGGCAGCTGCATATGTCAATGTCTGTCTTCTCCTAGCTACGGAGACCACTGTTGCCTGACACGCGGGCGTTCAGCGCTGGCGGAGAAACAGTATGTGTGAGAGAAGGCTGTAAGAGGGCCAAAGGCGTCCTCAAAGCCTTCATGAGTCAAGCTGGTGAGTTGACTTCCCCCAGGCCACGTGACATCAACCTTTCCCCCCTGACATCCTGTTCATTGACAGGATTGGACTTGGCCCCGACTGGAAATCTCTGGAAGCTTAACGTTAAATTATCAAGCAGGTGCTTGGGGGAATGGTAATTGACGAGTGTTCACCCTCACCAGCCCAACCTCTGCAGTTTATTTTAGCTCTAACAGGTCATAATTTGCATGACTTGAGAAAGTGTTAATAGCGAGGACTGTCACACTGTCTCTTCATACATCTCTTCATCCCTGTTTTGTCTATCCTGTCATCCTCTGTCTTCAGTTATTAAAATAAACTCTTTTTTTTTTTACCTCAAAGTAACTTGTATGATAGAATGTAAATTATTTTTCTTGGCAAGAGACTGTTCTGGATTCCAAACACGGCACACTGTTATCATGGAGGACTAGATGCACAGTAAGTAATTAAGTCTTGAACCTCACAACACTGCACAAAGGATATTGAATGAAAAGAAGAAAAAAAATATTCTTCAGAAAGCTGTTGCTTTGTGAAAGTTCTTTCTTGCCAGTTATAAGTAGTAGGCCTACGTTTTCTAAAGGGAATGAAAATAAAACATGAAAAAGTGACCCAAACTGCTGATGCAAAGCACTTTTCCCCATATGTCTTCCTTGAAATTGACAACTTCACAAACTTGCCACAGGAGCAAAACCTATGACATTAGATTTCATTGTAAAGATTAATAACATTTTAACTTGAACAAATAAAACTCAACAGTTTACCAGTAAATGGAAAACAATAACAAATATTGTTCCCTGGCCACTGTCCAGAAAACCAAACATTATTTCTGTGTTTATTTAATGCAGTGTATTATAGCTTCGCAGGGTCTGAGTGGGTGCAGTACTTGATGGAAATTATGTCTGTGTTTCAAGAAACACACAAGCCAAGAGCAAAGACCAACTAGAGGACACAGTTTGCCCACCTATCTATTTCTGCAGTTTTATATAGGTCTGGTAGTTGGTAATGTCAAACCACTGGAGGATAGAATGTCAGGCACACTATATGAGCTGGAATCTTGCCGAGGGGGCCTGATGACTAATAAGGTCAGGAATAGCATCTGTATTGTGAAAATCAAATGCTACTTGGAAGGACGTTTGCCAAACAAAAGCGTAATACTTATTATTTCTCGTCCTTCAAATGGCTGAAGATGATCACGCCCTCAAAGGCAGCAGTCTTTACATGATGAAGGTTTGTCTTGGTCCAAAGCTGAGGCTTCCATACTGTGACCTGTGATCGCTGTCATTGTCTCCAAAGCTACGACAAACGCTTTTTCTAGAGAGAATTCCAGCAGACATCCAGTACCTCACTGAGCTGCTCGTTACCGTAGCGATGTCAGGAGACAGTCGCAGAGTCAGAGGGGTGTCCGGGGGCGGGACTGGACACGTCGGACTGGCCACCTCAAGTGCCACCCCAATATTGAATGCACTTTCCCTGCTTTTTTTCAGCCATGTGATAGGGAGGTCACATATTCTGATGACAGCTATCGAGCTATGTGCCCAGGTCCAACCAGATGGGTGATCGTCTTTAGGTTATACATACCAAGAACAGATGAGTCACCCGACATGATATGGTTGGTGTGTCCACTATCCTTGCTTTTTTCAACACGTCACATATTCTGATGACAGCCATCAACACATATGACTTCTTGTGCCCACATCCAGATGTTGACCAGATCGGTGACTGTTTTTTGTTTACACCTTGGAAGATAATCTAGACTACACCGTTCTTGTTATATAAAATGCTCACAAGAAAACAATTTCTTTTGTTGTCTTTGAGCTTTACAAATCCCCAAATGAGCGGCGGTAGAAAAAAACCTCCTTGACATTCAAGGAACAAAAGGCTTACACCTCTTTTGAATGGACTGGGCCAGCCAGCCAGATAA
This sequence comes from Hypomesus transpacificus, assembly GCF_021917145.1. Lineage (NCBI taxonomy): Eukaryota > Metazoa > Chordata > Actinopteri > Osmeriformes > Osmeridae > Hypomesus > Hypomesus transpacificus. The sequence goes on from NC_061085.1 coordinate 7,188,225, forward strand.
CAAAATACCACGCATAGCAAATCGGTGTGAAAAGGACTGTCCAGGCTAGTTCACAATGAAGACAACAGGACTCCCGCTTCCCACCCCGGGGGAGCGAATAACATTCCCATTAAGGATGCATCCCTGCTCGCACAGATAACTGTGTGCATATTTCCTGGTCGTCCTCGAGTCTTGTGGGGAACGAGGGAAAAGCTGCATGTTCCTTCCTACTGATTAGCCCGAGACGCCCAGTCTAAAAAGGCCGTGCATAATATTCACATCATTTCACACCACACGTCGTCCCCAATAACTGCTGCCCAGAGAGAGCTCCTCTGCTCGGCGCGTCGAGCCCCTCAGTGCAAACCTCTCTCTCTCTCTCTCTGTCTCTCTCTGTCTCTCTCTGTCTCTCTCTGTCTCTCTCTCTCTCTCTCTGTCTCTCTCTGTCTCTCTCTCTCTCTCTGTGTCTCTCTCTCTCTCTCAATGTATTCGGTGTATTCTCTCCATTCGTATTATTTCGTCCTCTCTTTGTCTCTCTGTCTCTTTCCTTCTTGTTTTCTCTTTGCTCCTCTCCACCGCTCTCTCCTCCTCTTTCCCCTCTCTCTCTCTCTTTCTCTCTTGCTCCTTCTCTCTTGTTTTCTTATTTATCTTTTTTTCCTCTTCCTTGCCTGTTATCCCTCTTCCACCCACGCAACAGCTTTCTGAAATAACGTACATGCACAGGTTTGGCTATGCATACACACAAATGCACAACCACACGCATGCGTGTAAATGCACACACGCTCGCACAGACACGTAAACTATATCTGAATGTATTCACATAATACACATACATATTATACTCCTGCATTACACACAACATACCGTAGACATCGTACATCCCATGATTGTGTACTCGCCAAAAACTTTTGTGAGTGAGTCACCGTTCCCGGAAGGTTTGTATCATAACGAGTTCTGAAGGAAACCTGAAATACAGCTAAAAACTGCTAGGTGTTTTGGGATCCTTTTCCATTTTCGGCTTTCGAGCAACTGTTGAACCCGGCATTTCTGTGCCTCACCTGCAGGAGCTGTTGGTTGCAATTACATAGCAAACACAGGACAAAAACGGAAAGAACCGCCTGGTGACAGTGAATAAATAGATTTCTGTCACCTTGCTGAGCATTGTATCCCTGTGTCTGTCCTGTTGGCTTTAGCGCAACATTTCGGAGCCCCAGACTAATCTAGAGAAGGAACTCGATGAGCCTTTCTCCCTAAAGTATCTCCCACAAACCTGTCGCCTTCAAGGCTTTTCATCAGTCTCTTAGCATGTCTGACACCATCCATCACCCGTTTGACCGAGACGCGAGAATAGCTGTGGCCGGCTAGAAGGATAGTACCCGTGTGTACAACTGTGTCGGTGTTGGAATTCTGCAATGCACCTGAGGATACAGATAGGGACTTCTGTTTAGGGGAGAAAACTTTGTATTGATCTTGAGACACCCCAGGCTCATGTGGTACTACATTTACATGTAGTCATTAAGCAGACGCTCTTATCCAGAGCGACTTACAGTAAGTACAGGGACATTCCCCCCGAGGCAAGTAGGGTGAAGTGCCTTGCCCAAGGACACAATGTCATTTGGCACGGCGGGGAATCGATCCGGCAACCTTCTGATTACAAGCCCAACTCCCTCACCGCTGAGCCATCTGACTCCTTGACACTATTAATGACAGAGAGGACAGGAAGAAGCTGTGTTTGGTGGAGGAGAGCCGGGCGGCACGCAGAGATGTGACGGAACACAACCGCACGATCGAGAGGACGGCGTGAAGCAGATGCCTTTTATTGTCCCGCCTTTAGCTTACGACACCGACGCGACGTTGCGTTTGAACAAACTTTGCTTTTGTCCTACAGAACTTTGAAACGTAACAGGTCTCCAGCTCAGAACGCCTAACACAAAACGCTCACGTCAGTTTGAACAGACGAAAAGATACGCGGCGATGGTCAGTATGTTTGCGTTGGTCATGCTTACTTTTAGGGGTGGATTGTGGTGATTGTTTTAGTGCCTGAGAGTCAGGCTCGTTCAGGGACTCTGTGACTTAGCAGTCTGCTCACACGGTCACAGGGCCCCCTTTAGGACAAACAGAGCAGTCTCTTTACTGGTGGGAGCAGAGTCTAAGTGCATCCAATGTTTTCGGCCCCTTAAATATTTCTCTCCTCGCACCAAAGCCCTCTCCTGCCCCACACTGGCATCTCTGTTTGGCCCCTTTGTGTGCAATATTTGCACCTGTTCCAGCTCTCTCTTGCTCTCTCTCTCTCACTCTCTCTCTGCGACTCTTTCTCTTTTTCTCACTTGTTCCTCCTTTTTTGTGTGCGTTTCTTCACCCTGCTTCTAGGTGCCTTTGAGAAAATCCACTGGCAACTCCAGTTATGCAAATTCTCCCAACAATTGTTTGTGCGAGGAGAGAACATATTGCTTGTTGTAGTGAGGAAGTGTGTGTTTTTCCATCCCCTTGCTGTCTCTCATTCCCCCCCCCCCCCTCTTTCTCTATCTCTCCCCCCTCCTCCTCTCTCTCTCTCCCTCTGTCTGCATGTAAATGTATTCTGGTGCTCCCACAGGTTCAGCTGACTTTGTGTTTAGTATGGCTCTTATGATGCTATGTTAGGAGCAGCATCTGTTCCCCAGGGACCACTCCCAGTGGTTTGCACCTCCCTGGCATCTTTGCTGAGATTGGTTAAAATAAAGATACAGATGCACTGCAGCGGGGAGACGAGAAAGTCCTGATCCAGAACCTGAACAGGGAAGACGATCAAATACTGGAGCACTAGCCGAGCATGAAGGGAAGACAGGACAGCGGAGCTCAAAGCCTGGAATCTGGAAGCTGGGATCTGGAATCTGAGGTGTGGATTCTGGAGTCTGGAGCCTCGCACATCTTCTTATGGAAGGAGCTGACAGAAAAACTGGGAGACACAGAGCGAGCCAGAGATGCCACTAAAGAGTGTCAATATATCATAAAAATTGAATTAAAATGTCATTAGGGAAATCAGTACCTGCCACTTCTGCAGTGGGATTTGGTTAATTTACCGAATAACCATTCTCTGAACGGATTCTGTCTTCGAGGACGTTTGTTCAAGGATGGCTGACTTCCTGTATGGGAATGAGGACAAACTCATAACACTCTCCAGAACTAAAGCCTGAATTCAATCAACTTGGCCTTAGCAATGTTGATGTAGTGTATTGGACTGCTAAAGCACACACTTCTGCATGTTCCTACCTCGGATATTGTACAATGGAGGGGAGATCACATGGGAACTGATCAATAACAGGAAGTAGTACACTGTGTGTACTTTAATTATTCTCGTAGAGAAATTGCAGCCTTTGTGGAATGTACCTTTGTTGTTTAGAGGCCGATTGCTCCTTTAGATTGTTCCGGAAGACTTCAGACTGTAGGGTTTCGAAGGTTCCATGAACTATTCTTGTGCCATGAGACACACAATAAACAAAGAAAAACGAACCATAACAAAAGATGTCCTTGATGAGAACCCTTGCCTGTAAATGAGAACACGCAGTACTTCGAAAAGGGAAAATGGCCACGGTGAAAAGGGTCTCTAAGTCGCAAATGTCTCTTCACATCTGAAATGTCACATGTTCATCTCCATCCGCAAAACCACACCGCTAACTGTCTCAATTGTCGGGATGACAGGGATTCCTTCAGCACCAATGGGATGTTCCATATCGGCTCAACACTCATCGCTCACCTTTGGTCCCCTCACGTCACAGAGTTGGCGAAAGCTGATGGCTCTCGGATGGCGCCCCATCCCGGGTATCTGCTGAGAGAGCGTGTGTGGTGTCAAAACAACATGCTGCCCTGCAGGCTGCCTTTTGAGACAGATGCAGCACACCCCATCTGGTCTGGTCAAAATCATATCAGGATCTCTTTGTCCGCCTGGGCAATTTGTGCTCTGTCCCCAGAAGTACCCCCCCCACCCCCCAACATACCCCCAATGTAATCAGTGTTTGAGTCACAACAACCCCAGCATGTTGTCTGAAAAAACTCTGAAAAATGGCAGTACTCAGAGCAGCACTGTATTTACATCAAACCAATCATTTGAGGAATCTCATATCATTGGGGGAGTCTGTGAAAATGCTTGCTCAGTAGAAAGAAAAGTGTGTCTTATACAGAGGCCATCTTGCACAGCATGAATTGCTCCATAGGACTACTGTGGGAGATTCAGGAAATTGGACACCCTTACAGGAACATGACACGCACGCAGTGTACACACACCGTGTACACGCACACACACCCACACACACATACACAAACATGCTATACACACACTAACATACACATCCTACTGAAAACACTCACTATGGAGAAACCCTGTACACACACCTCAACGCACACACACACAAACACAACACACATACACTCACATACCCCAACCCCCCCCCCCCCCACACACACACACACACACACCCTCACAACACACTTATTCAGCTTCATTACCAACGTGTTGAACATTGTGAATGTCATGATGAGGTATTTTAGTGTTTGGGCCCACACAGAGATGTGATGTGGTGCGCAGCAGACAGAGTTCCAGCGAGCTGCCTGCACAGCCACAATAATGATGATCCCTGTATGACAGGCCTGCAGTTCGCTGCCATAAGCAGCTCATTCTGCAATAAGATGTGCACTGGTGTCGGTGGAAAGCAGAGGAGACTGGAACAGACCTCTCCAATAGTAGGACCAGCGTAGCGTCCGACAAGCCAGCAGATTTGGGGTCAAAGTCGTTTATCAGCTGCCTTCCGGCCGGCCGACGCTCGACATTTCCTGTCGATGACCTATACGGCCCATTAACCCCAACCCCAACGAAGGATTCCACGACGTCCTCCTGAAAACTGCTCTGTAACAGTGGCATGTTGGAACTGTTGTTTTGGTGCAATCTGTCCTTGACTTCTGCGGCGTTGTACATGAAAGGGAATCGTGGTTTACATGGCAACGCTTGTAAAGTATGACTTCTGACCAAACTGGATTTTGCTGGCATATTAACATTCTCCTTAAACATGCACATGAACGTGAACTTTTTAATCACACAAGGAACAGCTAGGCCCAGTTAATTGGTTTCTAACAAGACTGGACACATTTGATATTGCTACAATTTTATTACCACAAATGAATTCAGTTCCCGCAAGGACAACTGTCTCGTAGCCAGGATTTTTCGTCCTAAACTGCCTCATTTGGTTTGCCCAGTTTTCTCAAGCTATATTACTCAACCAATCCCCCTTCTCTGATGAACCTAGTCTCTGATGGCCACCGGTCATTTTAAGTATGCTTATTCCCACCTGACGTTTATCCTGTTTTAACTGGTAATAGGCAATCCAGGGGTAGGCATGTGATCCTAATACTAATGCGCTGAGAGAATAGGGATTTCCAACGTGTCTGTAACCTCGCTTTTGATTGGCTAATCAAGCCGTCTCCCGCAATTGCTTTCACACCGTTATCAGAAGCAGATCCCCCAAACCCTGAACCGAGTGCCTCTGCCAAGTCTTCCATGTTACTTTAATCATTCCTTTGCAAACACTGTGGATTCATAATTAACAAGGTGAAAGTCGTTTGGTTCATGAGGTTGAACATATGACTCATTTAGTTCCTTTAACCCAGAACATTAATTATCCTCTATTACAATTCAATGAATCACTTTGCTTAATTGACCGGAGAAGAAATGTTTTACAAATTAGCGTTTGGTTCTGCTGAGTCAAAGTTGTATGCTTGGCCAACCCCAGAGTAACCTTTCCCAGTCAATAGACCATCCAGATTTTACCGGTTTCAAAGGGAAGTCGAATGTGGAAAAACTGCACTTCAGCTCAACGTAGGCTGCGATCAATGAGCTTGTCTGCTTTCAAACAGTCTTACAGCTAACAGCGCCGAGCTCATTCTCACTAAGCACCCTTTCTGTGCACGAGAACATCATGTTACCCACAGCAAAACGACCATAAACCGCACTTCACAACTGAACGACTCGCCTTAATTAGACTGCTGTTGCATTGTGTTCACGCCATGGACTCCGGATTGCTCTGGGTCCGCGCTCGTTAACACAGACAGTGGATAACCATAAGGCCTGAATCAATTTAGCTTCGTTTTACCGTGGCCAAACGCAAACCAAGTCAATGGAGTATTTATAAGACCTTGAATGAACAGCTTCCCATTGACATGATCGTTAAGAGAAGACGTTCTCCTGAGAGAGAGAGGTGTGGACTCACAATGTCTGATTCAGTAGTTAGCTAGTCTTGATGGTCCGGGCTGCTTCAGACTGTGCTAGGATGACCTCTGGTTAAGACGAATCGAGACAAGGTAAGTGTTTAATGTAATGACTCCCCAATGGTCCTAAAGTGGTCTGTTTGTACCTCCTCCCCCACACATCGATTTGATTGGTCCCTGGAATTAGTGGGAACATTGATTCAGAGCAGAAACCAAACTCTGACCCACAGCTCCTCAGCTTGAAGCAAATTAATCTTGGTGGTACTTCATTTCCGTTTTAGCACCCAGCTCATTACAGTTACTTTATTCTAATAACTCAAATATCCAAAACCATCTTCCCCAATTTTTTTTTTTTCTGTTGTCAAAGCTGGCTCTGTTGTCAAGCCTGCCTCAACATAGCTTTTGCTGAAGACTGACAAGTTTGAGACAGGATACTAGGAAAAGTAGCATCCCTTTTTTTTGCTCGTGTTAAAATAACCATAGACCTAACATTAAACCAAGAGCATGTCGGGTCACTGTACTGCGCAAGACCAGACGACCCCGGAAGTCCAACATGGCGCTGACCATATGTCGGTTTTGAGAGCTTCAATGCACATTTAAGCACCAACCATAGAAAAAGAAAGGAACGCTATCTTTAAACAGCTGTGATGCTCGGTCAACTTGGTAATGGGTCCGTTGGATAAACAGGAAACCAGACATAGCCTACCTTGATTCCTGCTAGGGCGTAGCGTTCCACCTCGTACCTCACGCCACAGAAAAAAAGATAACTGACCGACGAGCCAAATCTATCAGGTCTGCTGGCTACAGTACATTTTTACATTTTGTCATTTAGCAGACGCTCTTATCCAGAGCGACTTACAGTAGGTAGAGGGACATTCTCCCCGAGGCAAGCAAGGTGAAGTGCCTTGCCCAAGGACACAACGTCATTTTGCACGGCCAGGAATCGAACCAGCAACCTTCACTTAGATTACTAGCCCGACTCCCTAACCGCTCAGCCATCTGACCAGTGTGGCTTGTTCAGACATCAGCTGTCGCTCTGTTCACATGAAAACCTTCCACCGTCTAACAGACTCTCTGTCTGAGGTTCATCGTCTCTCATGGCAATCTGTCTCAAACCAGGGAAAGGCTCCACACATTCTCTCCCTGCTTCACTCGTATTTATTTGCTCGGCTAAATCAACTTTACTTACTCCGCACAGGCTCTCAGAGAAAAGGCTGAATAAACAATTTCTTCATGATATTACGTAAAAATGATATGGTCCAGCTATCCAGACATGGATTAAGCTTAGTCCCAAACTAGAAACTTTTTCAATGGAGATCTTCAGAGAATTTTTCTCTTACTTTAGGACTCGGCCTAATCCGTGTATGGGAAACTGGGCCATACAGCTGTTGTCTATTTATTACATCCTCAACGGTTTGCCGCATATTGCGAGTACCTTGCACTGTGGTTCTCTGCATGGTTTAAGCCTGCTAAATGTTGGAAGGTTTTCGAAGCAAGCCTTCAGAGGTGTTACGCATGCACCCAGGCAAGGTACAGCCCCCAACCCTCCAGGCACCCTGACAACTGCTCATTATTCTGTTCAGCTATCATGGCCCAGACAGCAACTGTGCTGCCCTGCCACGTAATGAACCCTTTCGCACAATTTTTCTTTCAATTTCAATTTTCTTTTCTATTCCTTTCAATTGCCTGATATCTGCGTCCACTGATTAAAGGCAATAACACACAACCTGTCAGGCTGTGCTTGTAAACCCACACACAGTGCACACCTTCTGTACAGGTTGGGTTTGACTCGGCCGGACATAAGTGAGGTGACGTCCGTGTCGACGTAGATGCAAACACAGATGCACACGCCCACACACCCACACAGACACACACATGCACACAACCACACACAGGCACACCCACACACAGGTACACACACACATTCATATACAGACTCCTGGCCATTCATGAAACACACCATGTATATATATATATATATATATCTGTTTGGTTTTCTTCTCATGGCGTCGGTGTGTCTGGACGTTGGTCAGCGACTAAGGGATCAGCTGGCACACAGATAGCGACGTTTTAAGGCCGCGACAATCGAGACGTCCCGGAACAGCGCTGAGTCGGCGTGGTTGGCGCCCGAGGCTGGAACGCGAGAGACCGTGTCAAATCGTGTCTTTCACTTCAGGTTCTGAGAGGCGGTGTCGCGGGATTTCAGGGTTATCCGTTTTGAGAAGCAGAGAGCGCGTCTCTGGCGACTCAATGGCAGCTCATTTCTCTAATCCAATCCTCATAAACCCTCTCTTTGAAAGGCTACAAAACCTGCCCTTGTCTCCTCCCCCCCCCCCCCCCCCCCCTCTCCTTGGCGGTCCCACCCCCCAGAGACACAGGATGGAGCAATAGGAACTAAGCGGCCATCTGTTTGAACCAAAGTTGTAAGGTTGGGGGGAGGGGGGGTCAATATGATCTGGATGACCACAACGACTTCGTTCAATGCTTCTCTTCTTCGTCACCATTATTATTATATGGGATTTGAGACAACATTTGTATGAAAGAACTCAAATCTTTCCCCAGTGTGTGAAGATAAATAAATATAGGCCTACATATTTTATCTTCTCTTTTTTTCCCTTTTTCTTTCAGTAGCCTGCTGACAGAGATGAACACACCGCGGTAAGCATGCCTTTTGACCATCCAATCACCCCAGACCTCTTTAAGCCCCCCCTCTTTTCTCTCATCCCGACCAATGGGAAGTGAAGTGGGGACGGCTCTGGAATGAATTGTCGTTTTGTCTGTAGACAGCAAAAGCGTGAAGCGACCTCACACATGCCGTTACAGTGGAATACAAGACGCATCTCCTGGCGCTCAGGACGCAGAAATTAGAAGTGCGTTCGTTTTCAATACAGAAACCAATCTGCGAGCAGATACAACGTCCAGCTATCTGACTGTCATCGGTTGCATCGAAAGACTTCATACAACTTATTTTTCCTGGGGAAAAAAGGATTCATCTGGAAGGTGATCTACTGTATACATTCCAGTTGTTCCTGCTCATTTGGAAGGGCTGTGCGCATTTACCTGAATATACTGGATCTTACATCATAGAAGTCCTTTTCTGGTAGGAGTCTATGCGACGGTGTCGGTGAACCGGCCAGGTGGACGTCAGCGGCGGTTTCTCCAAGTTGCGGTGTGCGTAATTTATGACCGTATGCAAACCTTTTCTCACAGAACAATTTTCATCTATTTCAAGTTTCCATAAATTATCCTCCTTGAATATAACTTAACGGTCGTTAACCGGGACTGATGCCCGCAACTTCAGCATTGAGCTTAATTCTTTACTGCCTGCCGAATAAGGTGAAGTTTAATAAAATATAGGCTATGTGGTCGCCGGTTATGGAATGCTTTACACGAATGAAGATAAATATCGATTTTACCAACACTTATGTCTTTAATTTATATGTATTTTATATAATTAGATACAAGAATAGTATTTATGACCTCAGTGGCATTTTAAAACATGTGCGCTAGAGATGTTTTTTTTCCTTTCTTATTTTTTGCAGAGCTGCAACATTTAATTAATGAGGAATTACCAAGTTCCTAGTTGAGTAAAGAAATTAATACAGAGAACCCCCCAACATACACACACACACATAGGCTACACACACACACACGCGCGCGCGCTTTTAAAAGGCTGCGTTCTCACCGTTCCGTGCATCTCTCCCATCCAGGGCTCGTCCAGAGTGCGGGAAGAATGAGGAGTCGTCGGGGCGGGGGGAAGCATGAGAGGCTGGTGTATCCCTGTTAGACTGGCGCCCCTCATGTTTCTATGGAATTGCGTAGCTCTAAGCCTCCTCCGGATCTGGTTGTTCGCCGCGCCCGGCCAGACGGCCGCCGGGCCTGGCTTCAGCGATGCCCTGGGACCCTACAGCTGGCTCCTCTCCGACAAAGGCCCCTTCCACCACTCGCAAGAGTTTGTGGACTTCACGGAACGCTACCAGCAAGGGTTCAACACCAAGTATAAGATATACAGGTGAGTTAGGCAGCAGGGCAGGGCAGGGCTGACTGGCCAGGGATGTGGTGGTGAGGCTTGGCTGTCAAAGTGTTGTGTGTCTTCGTTAGGCACTGAGCCAGCATTACAGGGTGTGTATGTGTGTGTATGCTACTGTGTGTTTGAGTGTATGCAAGCAAGTGCACTACTGTGTCTGTGTGTGCTACGTATGTGCGCTACAGTGTGTGTATGCTACTATGTGTTTGTGTGTATGCAAGCAAGTGCTCTACTGTGTCTGTGTGTGCTACGTATGTGCGCTACAGTGAGTGTGTGTGTGTGTGTGTGTGTGTGTGAATGCTACTGTGTGTTTGTGTGTATGCCCGCAAGTGCGCTACTGTGTCTGTGTGTGCTACGTACGTGCGCTACAGTGTGTGTGTGTGTGTGCGCATGTGCTACAGGGTGTGTATGTGCCATGTGTGCGCATGTGCGTCATGTTGTTGCAGGTGTGCGTTGTGACGCTGCGTAGCGAGGGTCATGTTCCGATGGCAGAGCAGGGTGGCAGCTCTGAGGGGTTGTGACGGACCCTGGCGCTTGGCAGACGGTGGTGGGGACGCCGCCAGGGCCCCAGATGGAGAATGTTTTGCCTCTCTGGTCCCTCAGACATCACACATCTCTCTCTCTCTCTCTCTGTTGCTGTCGCTCTCCCTCCCTCGCTCCCTCTCGCTCTCTCTGTCTCTCGCCCTCTCGTCTCTCGCCCTCTCACTCTGGCTCTCTCACTCTGGCTCTCTCACTCTGGCTCTCTCACTCTTGCTCTCTCACTCACTCTTTCTCTCTATTTCTCTGTCTATGTCTTTATGTCCCTCCCTCTCACTTTCCATCTCTCCATCCCTCTCCATGTCAATTGACATCTCTCTCTCTCTCTTCCTCTTTCCCTCTCTTCCTTTCTCGCTACCTCTCCCCCCTTGCCCCCCCCCCCCACACACCAACTCTCTCTCACCTCGTCATGTTCTGCAGTACTCTGGGAATGACCAGGGAAATGGAGGGAATCATAGACCAGACGAGCAGCAGAAGACGACTCAGGTTGCTACCTCAGTGTTTTAACCCCCCCTACTGGTGACATGCAGCAGAGCGCCTCCCCCCCCCCACCCCCCCCACACACACATCTCCCCCCCCCACGCCCCCTCCCCTCTCCCCATCCGCCCTGCCCTGTGGAAGTCAAACCCCTGGTCCTTGTAGAACAATGTCTTTAACATACCCCCACTGTGGCTGTTACCCGTGCCAGCCTCTCCGCAACCGATTTCTGTTCTCACAGTCGACGAGCGAAAAGAATTGCACTGCACCTTGTCTTTGTCATCCCGCGACAGACATTTAGAGTAAATCCTCGTTCCCCCCCTGTTTTCCCACTTGATTTTCTTGTTATGAGCTGTGCAGTGAAGAATGTTTCTGTTAGTCACTCAGCCGAGCTTAGGTTCTGCCCCAGCCCGGGGAGGGGTCGTTTGCCGTTAACGAGCCAAAACTCCTCAGTGTCGCACGAGGGCCTGTTTGTGTGTTTTCCAACGGAATAACAATGAATTCATCGAGGAGAAACCTTCCTACTAGAACGACGCAGAGACAGCCAATCGACCTCACGACCTCTCGATCCAGAGGCAAATGCCTCCAACCGCTGAGCTGTGCCCACGCATGTGTTCGAGTCGGCGCCTGGATGTCCTCCGCGGCTCCGTGGCACAGGGCCTGCCTGGGTCTGTCTCTTCCCCCAGGCAGATGGGGGAGAAGCCCTCCAGGACAGTGTCAGCGTGGCCCCTGGCCTCGAGCACTGCTGTCAGGGAGCTCATAAACCAGAGGGCTTATGCTTCCTGACAAGTGTGTGATAGGGTGTTATGTAGAGCTGAGGTCCATGACAGGGTCCTCCTCCAGAGTGGTGTGTGTGTGTGTGTGTGTGTGTGTGCGTGCCTGTGAGTGTGTGTGTTGGCTTGTGCCATGTGTGCAGATGTGTGCGTGCTCCGCGTGCCTATGTGCTCCGTGTGTGTGTGTGTGACTTCCAGCAGCCCCATTCAGAGGTCTCTACTGGAGGATGCACTCAGTGTGGGCAGGAATAAGGCTCTTCAATAAGGAGATGGATGGATCCAGAGCGCTGGCTGTTTGTGAGACCTGTGAGTGCTTAGCTTTGTGTGTGTGTGCTTGTGTGTGTGTGTGTGTGTGTTCATGCACGTGTCTGTACATGTTTGGGCTATCGTCCGTGCGTGTTTGTGTGCTTGTGTGCGTGTGTGTGGGGGGGGGATTGATATACTGTATATATATTGATATATTGATCACATGAATTGGTTTAGTTGGGGTGAATGTGTGGGACGAGAATTGATCTTTTGACTGGATCAATGAGAGGGTTCTGCAGTATAGCCAGCAGTTGATCTGTGATTCTACAGGCCACTAACATCAAATTGAGCCCGATTATAAGCAGTTTGTGTCGACCTGGTCATGAAATGATGTGAAACGTATCAATCCTGAAGTGAGACTCGCTTGAAACTTCTGCGCCGTGTTCTGATTCATTAAGATTTGGTTCTAATGGTGTCCCTGGCCTAGTTCTAATATATTCACACTCAATATTTGAACTAACAGATCCCCAACTTTGTCTCATTCCTCCCTCTCTCCCCCCTACTTCCCTCGCTTGTTCTGTGCCTCCCTCTTCTCAAACAGGATCAGAACTTGCTCAATTAGAAAAGTTGACATGTGATCTTTTGAATATGCAGCTCCTCTCGCTCCAAGCTGGCGTGGGTGAACGTATGCTGGTTGCTGTTTACTTTGCTTCTTTGAAGTAGTCCCAATCAAAATACTTTTTTCCGTTTGTGGCTGCAAAATTCCAAATTCATCTGAAGGCTCGTACTCATTCAGATGAGTCACCGTCACGTTAAATTACACTCCGGCAGAAAAAGAAGAGAGGCCAGTAAAGATCTTCCTCCATTTTGAAAAAAAAGGCTGTTTACTGTACCATTAGCTGGCAAGGTCTCGCAAATAAACGTTGTCAAGCAGGATGGAGCGAAGCATGAAGGTGTCTACTCCACTCTATGGATCTCATGTAGAGAGGTCCTTGAAGTAACTTTGATCCAAACAAACTGTTTGTTATTTTGGTATCTGGGGTAAACCAGCCTACGATGGAGTGCTCTCATTCCTCCAGCGCCCCGCGTGTGTTGTTGTTGCTTGCCGAACCGTGACCCCTGAAAATCTTCCGTATACAACTGCACGATGGAGAGATTCTGAACCAGGCCAAAAAAATAATGTAATGAATCCTTCCACCTCCTGTTCTATTAAACCCAAACACCATTGAGATAGACATGCTGAACTGATTGTCATGGGCCTCACCTCGGTGGTGATCCTCCGAGGCACCAGAGTGGTGTGAGATCATGGAGGTGGTTGTTTTCACCTGGGGCTGAGTGTTGACTTGTTATGGAGGCTTTCTGCTCACTAACTCAGCTCCTCCTCAGAGAGAGGCAGTTTGACGGACAGAGAGGGGCCCCTGCCTGGTTGCTGATTGCCCCCCGTAGCTAGTTCCTTCCTTCGTGATTCCATGTTGGCCCCTCAGGCCCGGTAGGGGGCCTGACAGGTAGCTGTACAAGGGACCCCTGCTGCTCCGCACAGAGCCTCGCCTCCGAGAGGGAGGCCAGGGGTGGATCACACCAGCAACTGTGCTAGCCGACCCTGTTCTGCTTGTGTGTGGGGGTGGGGGGGTGGGGGGGTCGGGGTTGGGGGGGGGTCTTAGTTGGGTGTGTGTAGTTGTGAGTGTGTGTGTGTGAGGTTGGGTGTGTGTGTGTTAGGGTTGTGTGTGCGTGAGTTTGGTTGTGTGTGTTGTAGTTACCGGCGGCTCTATCCATAACTGTCCGTCAGCAGCACCCGGCGAGGCTGTGTCCGTCACAGTTAGGCTCCCTCTCTCTCTCTCTCTCCCTTTCCCTCTCTCTATCCTTCTCTCCACCCCCCTCTCGTCCTCTCACAGTCTGTCCTCATGGCAGGAGAAACACTAATGGTCCCTCGTTACGGTGGTACGCCAACATGAAACGGGCCCTAATGAGCTGAATCCTGCAAGGGGATTTCAGTTTTGTTTTTTCTCAGGGGGGTGTTCTCATTGGTGGGAGTTTGATTGACAGCGAGTCTGGACTCGGGGGGGGGGGTGGGGAGGTGGGGGGAGTTGTACCGGGGCTAGGGCAACAACACAATTAGTGTTTGCTGCGTGTGTAGCTGCTGCTCGTGCTTATTTTTTTCCCCCCGCTTGTTCACCCGTGTGTGTGTGTGTACGTGCCTGGCTCTGAAGAACCAGCCTTATCGCCTGCCTTTTTAGATGTGAAACACAATGAGCCGTCCACCTTCTAATGGACTCACATACACCAGGTCAAGAGGCTCCTACTGGCTCCTACTGACCCCTCGTATCCATAACAGGTTTGGCCCCGGGCCCTTAGCTCTCGGACCCTGGCTCCTGCTCGTTATAGTCCTTATCTGGGGCCGGGTAATCTATGCATCGAGCCCTGGTCCTCAGCAGAGACCGTGTGCGTGGAGGAGATAAAGACAGCTGGCGTGCAGCAACACCAGGCTGAATATCAAGCACCTTTATCAGAAGACCTTTCCCTTTCAGCTGCCTCCGAACCAGCGGGCCCCCAGCCATGATTACAGCCTGTCCATCCGCCAAGAAGTCAAAGTGTCTCCAAATAACCCCAGATTGCACCATTATGTAAAATGGGGGGGGGGAGGAAAAGGCAATGTTTCTGTTGGATTCTTTTCAGTTTCATTTTTTGTATTTTTTTATTCTTCAGCAGCACGGGCGCAATTCTCCCAGCTTGGAAGAATCAGCATGAGAGCATTCATCTTTTCGAAAACGGTGCGGAACATTCCGATAAAACAGGAGAAGTGGTGCAGTCGGGGTGTTTTCCACTCAGTGTTGACTGAATCTGCAGACGGCTCTCATCAGGAGAGGCAGGCTCCGACCTGTCCACTTTTCACGAGTGGAACAATAAGACCCAATTTTGTACTTTTTCAAAACACGGAACCCAGTAGGGACGTAAAAAACGTACACAGCTATGCTAGATGCTACAATCCTGGGGAAGTCTATTATTACAATTTTTCTTATGCTATTCACACCAAGGAAACATTACTGCAGCTGGGCGATGTCGAGAGGATAGCGTGTAGTCGTGTTTTTTCACGTGGATGAGAAAACTGCTCTGCCTTTTATCTGCATGTATTTATTGTATCAATGTGCTAAAACGACTGTGCCAGAGATAGCTTGTTGGCTAGCTCGCTTGCTAAGTGGGGTTGGTGTCTTCAGCGAGTGACCTGCTGTGTGTTGAAACAACCTCCCAAGCCCCCGTCCTCTTCTCCTCTCTCTGACTAAGATGGAGGTGTTTCCTAATGGAGGCTTACCTTTATTCCCTGTGTGTGTTATTGTGTGTGTGTGTGTGCATGTGTGTGTGCATGAACGTGCGTGTGTGTGTGACTTTGCAGGGAGTTTGGGCGCTGGAAGGTGAACAGCCTGGCTCTGGAGAGGCAGGAGAACAATGGCCTGGCGCTGCCCTTGGACCCAGAGTTCCTCCACACCATCAGGCAGCTGGGCAGGCGGCCCAGCCTCGCCGCCATCACAGATGCCATCATCAGGAAGTACGGGACCCACTTCCTGCTGTCCGCCACCCTGGGAGGTAGGTTCCAGGGACCCACTTCCTGTCCCAGCTACTCTGGATGTAACTCACTTCCTCTCCCAGCCACCCTGGATAGTACCTCACTTACTAAGTCATCTTAAGAATTAACTCACTTCCTGTCTAAACCATCCTGGAAGGTACCTCACTTCCTATCTAAACCATCCTGGAAGGTAACTCACTTCCAATCTAAACCATCCTGGAAGGTACCTCACTTCCTGTCTAAACCATCCTGGAAGGTACCTCACTTCCTGTCTAAACCATCCTGGAAGGTACCTCACTTCCTATCTAAACCATCTTCGAAGGTACCTCACTTCCTATCTAAACCATCTTCGAAGGTACCTCACTTCCTATCTCAGCCAACCTGGATAGTACTTCACTTCCAGTCTAAGTCCCCCTTGGAGGCACCCCACTTCCTGCTATCAGCCACCCTGGAAGGTAAATTCCAGCGGTGAGTGATTCCTAGGAAGATGGAACGTTCTGTAGCCCAGGCCCTGAATGTGTTCGGCATCCCCTTGTCTGTTCTGTTCGACTCTACACAAACATCTCTCTGTCTCCACTCCGCTGTTTGTCGCTGGCTAACATCACAGTCCTGGTGCTCACCGTGAACGCTAATCTGTTTGTTTATATGTGTGTGTGTGTGTACGTGCGGTGTGCTTGCGTGCTGGCACGGGTGTGTGCGTGCATGTTGGCGTGTGTGTGTGCGCGTGTGGGGACCCAGGGGAGGAGTCACTAATGATCTTCGTGGACAAGCGGAGGTTGAGCAGGACGGCCGAAGTGAGCGAGGCGAACAACACCGCAGTGAGTCTGGAGGCTCTCCACCAGCTGGCTGCTTCCTACTTCATCGACAGGGAGAGCACCCTACGCAAGCTGCATCACATCCAGATAGCCTCCACCGCCATCAAGGTAAACTGCACGCCACACACACACACACACACTGGCACACGCACACTGACGCACCAGGCGTAAACACACGCAGACGCACCACAGCAAAGTAAACACACATCTACAAGATGGAATCGTTGACCGTATAATCAGAAGTACTGAACACACCCTGGACCCTCACCTCCCCCCCCCTTTCTGTAAAGTGCGTGTCTGCTAGCTGGGCGACGAGAGTAGGGCTGTTTGCATGAGAGAATAGCCATGTAAATACCACCCCCCCCACCCCCCCTCCATCTCTCATCTCCAGTTCCTCACCGCTGTGTTCATTCATCACTCTGTCAGCCGCTATCACACGGAAAGGAGTTTTAGCAGCTCAGCGTGCCCTTTGGCCCCAAGGGCTGTTGTTTTCCTCTGTGGAGGCTGTCTGAGTCTCCCAGAAAGAATGCCATCTCTGGACCTGTTCTAATGACGATATTAACGTTGTGGCATTCAGGTCACGCCACAGACCGTGTCTCTTTTGGAAGTGGAGTTTGTGCTGCCCGCTGGATGCGGAAAGGGCGTCCGGGTCGTGGACGGTGGTTCGGAAGGGATTCTTTTCATCTCGTGAGAGAGGAGGGTAGAAATCTCGACGTTGACGAGCTCCGGTTCCGAACGTGGAGGAGAGGGGTGGCGCAAGGCGGGGAGGACGTTTCTAAAAGGACAGCAAAAGTTTTGGCATCGATTTTGATTGTTCTCTCCGATGGCGTGGTCTTGAGTTATCAACTTTCGCTCGCACTTTCCAAGTCGCCCGCTATTTTTCACGGACCGACCGGGCTATCGTCCCGGCTGCAGGCCCTCTGTCGTCCCATAGCACCATATATTCTCTAAAGTGAATTGGCAACAACAAGCATGGCTCCTTTGGCAGTGCGGTCCAGGCCAAAGTGCTGCTAAAACCGTCCTGATTGAGATGAATAGAGAGACTGTCCTCTCAGTCCTCCTGTTTGTGAGGCAGTTTCAGGTGAATGATGTGAAATATTCACGGCATCAGCAGCCTTTAATTCAGAACATGGATTTTTACCTCAGCCCGATGAAGACGGATGTCAAAACAAAGCTGCTTTTAAGAGGAGCCGGCGGACTCCGGGCTTTAAGAGATAACATGTTTTCAAGATGAGAAAAGTAGGTCCGGCACACATAGCAGGGCAGCCCCTGTGACAAATAGGCAAGAGCAAAATGAAGTAGATACAAAAAAAAAAAACGAGGGCTGAGGAAGCATGCTGGTAGTAGTATCACACATCAGTGTGATGAATCATCTACTCCATTTCATAATTTTCTTCGAGAGCTCGGCCCATTTGTCAGCCATTTTGGATATGAGTTAAGGTGTCGTGAGCTAATGAAGAGAAGACTTATGAAGCGGACTGGGCCTGCTGTCCCTAATAAACGAGCCTTTAGCCTATCAGGGAGTGCGGAAAGCAGACAGGAAATGCTAAGAGGACATAAATCAGTCTGCGTACACTTGATTTACAACTCCGACTTATCTGTATGGAGGTTCTGTTACGATTAGCCGGAATAATATCTAGATTCTGGCTGGTGAGGAGCAAAATGAGTAGTTGACCTAATTTGCCGGGCTTAACCAGTGCTCAGCCAGTCATGGCATGGCGATGATTCATTTGTATGAAAATAAAGGACTTTTTTTCTTCTTCTCCGCATTAGCATTTTGAAAACAGGGATACGTACAGCGGGGAGAACTGTCGAGGGCAAGAGCCTCTGTGCGTATCTGAGACAGGTTTGACTGGATAGAAAAACAAAGCTGTTTATCTCTCCTCGGACCCTGTGCCTTGATGAATAATTGAACTTTGGACGTATTGTGGCGTCTTCATTATTTAAAAAGGAAGTCGAGCAGCAGCATCACGTTATTTTTGACCTTTGGGTGTGAACTCAAGAGGATGCTCTCATGAAAAAAAAAATATATATATATATATATATACATACACAGCATATATCCAACAACCGTGTTTGTGGTTGTGGATATACAGGACAGATCCTTCTGAAACTGACCAGGGTGTGTTGTGGTACAGTGTGTAAACAGAGCAGGAGAGAGCTGCAGCTGGGGTCTCGTCAGTGAAGCTTCAGTTGAAAGCAGTCTAACCGCTCGGTAGGCTTTATGCCTCCTTTAGCGCTGACCCCGTGCTATCTCACCAGCACAGCAAGGAAACCACTGATCTGCCTTAGCTAGCGGTGGATACATTGGACTAAAGAATACACACACACACATTCCTCTTTGAAAAGACTGAAACCAGAGCTACATCCATGGAACTCTCTTTCTCGTCTCCTGAAGTTTGCCTTCTGCTCCCCCGTAGTGTTTTGTGGCCAATCCGTTTCCTTTTCGGAGCAACGTAATCTCATTCTGATGCCAGTTGACTCCTTCCTCTTATTATTGTTCTTCTTTTTCTCCTCCTTCTTCTTCTACAGTGGATAAGCCAGGCCTCAGCTTGGGTCGACATTAGAGTGTAAGCCAGTGCAACAAAGTGGGTTTAAAACATCTGCCTCAATCCTCAAAGAACGTATAAACATCCAGAAGCACATCTCGAATGCAAATATGGATTTGTTCATCGACTGTGCCAATGAGATTTGAAAAAAAGAGAGAAAGGGTTAGGAGAAAAAAAGGCATTTTAAATAAGCTCTGATTTCTAAGAAATATTAATGGTGTTCCGTGAATGTTACAAATGTAGAGCTTTGAATACCCGTTGAAATTCAAACGATGCACCATCGTTATTAAATGAGTGCCTTTTCTGCTACTTTTGGGGCAAGACATGCTTAAGTGCAGTAAACTGTGTCTGTGCTTCTTCATTAGTGTTAAAGTAAATACATTATTTATATCAAGAGAAGGGAATTTAAATATGATTAAACTTTACAGCAATTTCCATTAATCTGGCTGTGTGAAAAATCTGCCACAGCAGAGCTTTTAAAACATTTATGGAATGATCCTTCTCTGTCATTTGAAACCAATACCGTTTAGTTCTGGATTTAAAACAAGGCTTTTAAGCCCTTTGGTTTGTTGGGCCTCTCTTAAAAGGACAACATTATTTGCCAGTACTGGATAAACCATGCATACTTTATATGCAGTGAGAGAGTCAGTAAACACATATAGCGTGGAAGCATGGAAGACTGATCTTGCATGCTAGTCACGTCTCATCTTCAACCAATACAAACTGCTTATTTCAGGAGACCCTTTGAGAGCCATTACCAGTTCCATTAAATGCAGCTGTTGGAGTTTTGGACACTGTCAGCATAATGTAATTGCTCTCTATTATGGCATATTAATACACAGCCCCGTAACCACATCCATCTCATTTACATTTTATGTTTTAGGGTGTCTAGCAGTCTTTTCATGATTTTTCCCAAAGCCCCACCCTAGGAAAAAAATAATACAACTTGAGTTTTTTTTTTGAGTTTTTTTTTATTTTTGTGATTGAAAAGAGTAAGTCAAGGAACCCTGTTTGGCTCCGCTGGGCTCTCTTTGCAGATGGGCTCATTGCCATGCATAGAAAACACATCTTTAGATTTGCATTCGGTCATTTTTCCCTTTAAGTTGGACATCTGTCTGGTTTAGAAATTAATCTGCCGATCCCAGTAGGGGCTTCTCAATTTTTAATTAATTGCGTCGACACATCAATATGAAGAATAGAAAATAAAATTCCAACAGTAAGCCCATCTCTCTCTCTATTTCTCTCTGTCACTCTCCCTCAGTCTCTCCCTCAAACTTTCTCCCTCTCTCTGTCTATTTATCTGTCTCTAATTTATTCCCTCCAGCCTCTCATAGAGTATTTGTAAGATATTGTGAAAAACACAGAGTAGTCCTGAATAGATTTTCTTTGTTTCTTTCTTTCTTTCTTTCCTGAAGTCACCATTCATGTGACCTCAAACAAAGTGTCAAATGCAACTTTTCTGCACACAATGGGAAGAGCTGCTCTCTTTAATGCTGGCTAGAAATCCCAGGTCCCCATTAATCCACTATGGTGATGTGCTAACGTTTATTGGGCCTTTGGGAAAATATTAAAAGAAGCCATTTTGGGGTTCGGAATCATTTCTAAGTGACAAGGAGGGAGATTGTACTGCCTGTGGGCTGGCAGTTTATCTGGGGAGGTGCCAGTGAAGACTGGATACTCACCGAATCTAAATCAGGCTTTTTGTCAGGGATGATTGAGCGGCGATTGTGAACAATCTAACTGTCCTCCTTGAAGGAGAGAGCATAGATCCTCTTCCTGGTTTCGTGTGTCAGCAGGAATTCAGAGAACTGTCGGAGGAGGATTTCTTTCTCTTCCCCCTACTTGTCACAGAGTACTGTGTTTTAATACAGCCATTTCCTTAAAAAAAATTTTTTTTAAATGCCATCAGCCGACTCTTTCCTGGGTTAGGGCGCGGTTAGTTACCCTGCTATTGTGCTGTATGTCATCATCCTGAAAGCCCTTTTGACCCCTAAGCTTCTTACTCTTCTCTTTAGCTCCATCTAGGTCATCTGGCAGATGTTTTTAAATGCAGTCCTTCTGGGAACACAGGACTATATGATCCATTTGGTAACTGGCAGTACATCCGTGGGTGCTGGCAAAAATAGACCCTGGGTGTGCCAGTCCTTCGTTAATATCTCCCTGTATTGTGTGATTTTGACCTTTTCAGATTCCCCGAGTGGTCAGAGTTTTGTATCCGTGGACACCGGAAACATGTTTCTATTAATGAGTCACCTTGTCAATGTCCCCAAGCGTCAAAAATATTGAAGCAGTTGTTTTTTTTGTCATTCAACGGCTACTCACGTCTCAAAACATCCATGACGACCTCGACGTTCCTTCCTCGCCTAGCCCTATTACGGCCTTATTTGCGCAATCTGGTTTGTACACGCGTGCAACAATGTGTGTCCTTTTTTCTTTTTGTACCCTGGAGACGTAAGGCAGTGAGGCTATTGTTATTTTTTGTTTTCATATGACATGCAGACCGTGTTGCTGCAAATTTAATGACTTTAGTGGCGTCCGCGAACAGTGTGAGGTTTATTGCCATGTGCCTCTCTCCCTCTCCTCTAGGTGACAGAAACCAGGACGGGTCCCCTTGGCTGCAGTAACTATGACAACCTCGACTCTGTCAGTTCTGTTCTGGTTCAGAGCCCCGAAAACAAGATTCATTTGCAAGGTTGGCCATCTATAATTGAACCCTTCCAGAAAATGTGATGGAATTGTAACAGATTTTTTATTCTCTAGCTGACTCCCTTTAAGAGAGGCAGGAGGATGTCAGAAAGAATTTAGCTTCAATCCGTCTTTCATTGGCTGTTGAACCACAGGGTTCCAAGGGAATCAAAGACAGTGATGTTAAAAAATGTAGAAACCTGTCAGAGGAATGAAATCTACTCCTGTAGCAATCTGGCCTGTAATAAGGCAGAAACACTGCCAAACTTCATCCATATACATTATTGTATTCAACCATCTGTTCCCGCAGCTCAGATGTAGGAATGTATATGCATGCAGAGAACATTTATGCACTCGCCGGCACTCTCACAGTGTATTGCAACACAAAGAGGGTCGTCATGTGTAGTAGAATAGGAGTAAATACAATTTGCTGTGGTGTTATTTAAGATGACCCGGAATGGGATTAGTCATTTCTCTTTTTCCTGTCTTCCTCCTCTCTTTCCCCTCTCCTCTCCTCCCCTCCGTTCCCCTCTCCCCCTCCTCTTCCCAGGCCTACAGGCCATCCTCCCAGAGTACCTGAGGGCCAGGTTTGTGCAGGCTGCTCTCAGCTACATCGGCTGTAACGAGGAGGGTCAGTTTGTGTGTCGGGACAGGGACTGCTGGTGCCAGTGCAGCCCTGGCTTCCCCCAGTGCAACTGTCCAGACGTGGACCTCCGAGCGATGGAAGCCAGCCTGCTGACTGTGAGGGAGACGTGGAACATGGCCAACAGTGACTTTGAGGAGTCCGGTAAGCTGCCTGACATCACTTCCTGTTCATGACGATAGAGGGTTTTTTAGTTTGGTTTAGGTGCAGTTCCATGGTTGTATGTGAAGCCCTCTGTGACTTTGCTTGTAAAGAGAGATACACAAATACAATTAGATTTGATTTAGATACTCACAACAATGTGTAATGAAAATAACCCCATCTCAGCTGTGATAATTGGATTTTATTGGATTTGTGTTTATTTTATTTTTTCCCTATGGTGGTTAACCTTGACAGTTAGCTGACATTCAGACTGGGTTGTTGCCCGGCCTGCGGCCTTTACAGAAGTTCCCCTCTCTTTATTGACACCTGCGGTGGAGAGCCAGCCCTCACTCGAGTCGCTTGTCCTAAACAAACCCCCTTGACCCCGCCTGACCGCCAGCATTGTTGCTGTGAGCTTCAGTAATTACGTCGCTACGGTAGTTCTTGTAATTCCGTCGGTGAGTGTGGTGCAGGGTCTGGCAGAATGGGTAGACTGCAGTGCAGGAGAGCCATTAAAAGAGAAGCATTGTTGCCCTGTTGTTTTCAGCGGCTGACAAGCCCATAATGGAGGTAAGAGGCCTGGGCTTCAAAGATGAGGTGTCATTGTCACGGTGGTGAAATAACGCTCTGGTTCTGGCAGGAGCGGACGGTGTTTCTTTATTTATTTACCATTTTGTATTTGTTTTAGTTGTTTGTTTGTTTTTTTTTCTGGGAATTTCGCCAGCCTAATGGGGCTTGACTCAGAATGCAATGGAGCACTGTAATTCCACCAAACGCAACAGGAGGAGGCTGATTTTGAGAGACGCAAACAATCTTTACCGAGCACATCATGAAATCGAATAAACGAAAAGACAACAAACAAGGCTGTAGACACGCGTCAAGGCCTATTGATTTATTACTTGGTAAAACAACAAGAAATCCTGAATTAAACATGGTTTATTTTTTTCAAGGTTATTTGTTTTTATTTTTCCTTGTCTCACCGGTGAATAATGAGAAAATATCACACTTGGTTAGATATTTTAATGCCGGACTGAAATATTAAAGTGCACATTTCATTACTTTTATTAGATGGTTGTTTCAGTGTTTTAATTTCCCAGCTGTACGTAATACACCTTGACACTCTGGCAGGAAACCCATTGACTCTAAATAGGTTTTGAATCAGAAGTCATCAGTATCACTGTTGTTCATCGTAAACATCACAGTCATGTTCTCATGAAGGAGGAGCTCGTATTGAGCACTCTGATATGAGTGTCCTCGGGATAAGATGTTATTGACTGTGCTGAATACAAATTTGGTTTTATTGCGGTCATGCAAACGAGTCTCATTAGCTCCACTAGCCTTCTGGTAACGGGGTTTTCTCCTTAGCCTGTGTGCCTGGATGATAGGCTGCTCTCACACAGAGAGATTTGCCTCCTCTGCCAAGCTCTGGCTTAGCTTTTGGCATCTCCTGCAACGAACCAACCCAAATTGAGTTCTGCCTCTGTCCATTACCATATGCATCACACAATATCACTTCCTGCGGGGATTCGGGGCCCACCCTCTCCCTGCAAGGTGATACGAACGTGCTCCCACTCGCTCGGCCAAAAGGAACAGGCGGACGATAGATAACGAAGCGGGCGGTCCGGGATGATGCGGAACGGGGCTTTAACCTCTCTCGCACCTTGTCTGCCTTCCAGATGAGTTCCAGAACTTTGTGAGGAGGCTCCCCACGTTCTACGCCCTCAATTCGTCTGCAGTCCAGTACTTCTGGAAGATGGAACCGGCCGTCCACCAGCGCTACAGGCAGTTGGAGCTCACGGCGCGACAGCTCGTCAACAAAGCCCGCCGCATCGTCAACAAACTCTTCACCCTCAGCAAGAGGTGTCGGATGCAGCCCAAAGTCCTGGTGCTGAGAGAGAGGTGAGACTTGTGCCTGTCTGTGTGGTGCTGCACTTCGAAATGCACTCGCACTTAGCATCTGTTACTGAGACGAGTCTTCCTGCACGGGTTTAGACAGGGTGGCTTTGAAGGAAGTCGGCCTTTCAGGGGTGATTTTATCTGTGATACCTTCCGGGTTATGCCATACCCAAGTACCAAACGCCGACCCTCTGGCCTTTGTTGTATCTATGAGAGATATGATTTGAGTAATTGGACCAGTCCTGTGAGTTTGGCTCACATCCCAGAGAAACTTCCTCTAGCAATGCTCTAACTGGTCCAAAATGTCTTGGTCTGAAATGTGCACCCCCTTAGGAGTTTATTGGCGGGGAGATAGATAACACTTTCAAAACTCAGGGTTGTTTTTTAATTTTCTTGTTCTGTAGAGTTCAAAGGCAGTCAATCAGAGCACATGTGCGCTGCTCCAATCTCACAAACCCCCTCGTCGAGTTAAAACTGCTGTGCTTGTCATTTCTTATAATGAAAATAAGTTTGATAAATTGTTACACTTGGTGAAATGAGACCGGATTGTTCATTAGGGGAAAAAACATCCGACTTGAACAAGCATAGATGTCCGATTAACATGCCTCGACTTCGTTTCGTGCATTCGACACGCTGAGATCGCCTTCCCTCCGTGTTTTGATCTGCTTGTGTTTCCCAGCCCTGTTTTAAAAAGGCATGAGCTTGATTTGCATTAACATTGTCAGAAACGGTGCACTCAGAACAAGAGTTTCAAATGTGTTAGTTCCACACGCAGGGAGAAGCCAATCACAGCATGTGAGAGGGAAGTACAAGGCAGTGAGACAGGAAGTGAACTCCTGTGTGGGGTTCCCCTTCCTTAAACTGCAGTGGATTTGGGATTCACACACTGTATAACACGTCTCTGACAGTCAGTGGTCTATTTTCCTGTGCAGGTTGTATTATAGTCATCTGAACTGACAGGTCCCTGCTTTGAGATGCGCTGACATTTTGTATTCAGCTCCCATTTTGAATTACCCTCCCCTATATGCTGTATCAGTGTAATCATTTTGACTACATAGGGAAAATGACTTTCTGAAAATGGATTCTAGCCACACAGATGTCTCTCATATCGGCCTCTGTGAACCGTGCAGGCAGCGAGACAGTTCCTCTCTTCCCTCCTCCCCTCCTGCCTCTCTTCCTGCCTCTCTTCCCTCCTCCCTCTCCTGCCTCTCTTCCCTCCTGCCTCTCTTCCCTCCTCTTCTCCTGCCTCTCTTCCCTCCTCCCCTCTTGCCTCTCTTCCCTCCTCCCCTCCTGCCTCTCTTCCCTCCTCTCCTCCTGCCTCTCTCCCCTCCTCCCCTCCTGCCTCTCTTCCCTCCTCTCCTCCTGCCTCTCTTCCCTCCTCCCCTCCTGCCTCTCTTCCCTCCTCTACTCCTGCCTCTCTCCCCTCCTCCCCTCCTGCCTCTCTTCCCTCCTCCCCTCCTGCCTCTCTTCCCTCCTCCCCTCCTGCCTCTCTTCCGTCCTCTCCTCCTGCCTCCTCCTCCTCTCCAGGGGAATTGAGACGCCCTGCTTCCATGGCGAGGTGGCGGGAGAGTGGCTAAGCTGGCTCAGAGTGCTGTTTTCATCGACCAGATGAGAGACGGCCCTGCCCGTGTAGACTCCAGCCCCGAGTCGAGCAGATAGAGATATTTCAGGACCGACAACTAAACCGAGATTAGCATACAGTACTGTGGACCTTGGTGGTCACTTGTTAATAACAGCCCGCAAGTAAGGATTTGTTTATCTATGATGTTGGCTGTAAGATGGAATTGTATTAACGTCGGGTTCATTCGTGTTTGGGACTTTTCCTGTGCCCCTACATCCACACTGATGAACTGCTGTTTATGTTGCTAACGTGTAGAGATAGGAGGTCAATCCAAAATGTTTTACGGTTTTACATCATTTTATTTATTTACTATAGCTAATGTAAATATGAGAGAGAAAGAGAGACAGAGAGAAAGAGAGAGAGAGGGGAGGGGGGGAGAGATAGGGAGAGAGGGACGTAGAGTAGAGTAGAGATGGGGAATATATAAATAAACAGTATTGATTTATTATCTGTTCTCTGTGTCACAGGCCTTTCAGCTACTGGCTGAACTACATCCTCTCCATCATGTACTGCAGCGAAAACAACCACATCGGCTCCTACACGGAGGAGACCCGGAGCTGCTCCTGCCCCTTTGACCACCCGTCCTGCCAAGGCGTCCTCCCCTGCTCCGTGGGCGAGGGCACCGCCTGCGCCTCCTGCTCCTACGAGAACCGCTCGCGCTGCGCCACCTGCAACCCCGGCTACATGCTGAGCCAGGGCCTGTGCCGCAACGAGGTGCCCGACTCCACGGACCACTACATCGGCTTCGAGACGGACCTGCAGGACCTGGAGCTGCGCTACCTGCTGCAGAAGCGGGACGGCCGCATCGGCGTCCACGGCATCTTCGTCAGCAACGACGTGCGCCTCAACAGCTGGTTCGACCCGTCGTGGCGGAAGAGGATGCTGCTGACGCTCAAGAGCAACAAGTACAAGTCCAGCCACGTCCACATGCTGCTGGGCGTGTCCATGCAGGTGTGCCTCACCAAGAACAGCACCCTGGAGCCCGTGCTGTCCGTCTACATCAACCCGTTCGGGGGCAGCCACTCGGAGAGCTGGATCATGCCCATCGACCAGGACGACTACCCGGACTGGGAGAGGACTAAACTCGACATCCCCCTGGACTGTTACAACTGGACGTTGACTTTGGGGAACAAGTGGAAGACGTTTTTCGAGACGGTCCACTTTTACCTGCGGAGTCGCATCAAGGCTCCCTCGACCAATGGGAACGGTTCGGTGTACTACGAACCGGTGGAGTTCCTGGAGCCCGGGAGGAACCTGGGCTACATGAAGATCAACAGCATCCAGGTGTTTGGCTACAGCATGCACTTTGACCCGGAAGCCATCCAGGACCTGATCCTGCAACTGGACTATCCGTACACCCAGGGCTCCCAGGACTCGGCCCTGCTGCAGCTGCTGGAGATCAGGGACCGAGTCAACCGGCTGTCCCCTCCAGGGCCTCAGAGGCTGGACCTGTTCTCCTGCCTCCTGCGGCACAGGCTCAAACTGTCCACCACAGATGTTGTCCGAATCCAGGCCGCTTTGCAGACTTTCAGTGCCAGGCAGCCCAACTCAATGGAATATGAGACCACCAAATTGTGTAGCTAGTAAGGGGGCCGGGGGTCCAGCTTCACACGTTTTGCTCTCTCGCCACGCGGACTTGATTCAAGTTGAGAGTGTTTTGGGGAGGGGGAGGGGGGGTTGGAAACCTTTGTGCGTTGGGATTCCTGTAAAATTAGCTTTCATGCATTTTGTAGAACATGATGAAGTATAAGTGCCGTTTGACGGTGATTTTTGTCTACTCTCTCTCTCTAGGCTAATAACACTGATCCTGTGCTCAATCCCAGTTATGAACATCAATATTGTATCCTCTCGGATACGCTGCCCGTTTCTTGATGAAGTCTCAGCTAGTCTGGACGAATGCCAGCATGTCTCCATTTAGAGGTCCACCACAGTTTCTTGCATAACATAGAGGATATGCTTTTGTGTTCACCATCTTAATTTAACTGCACTTGTCACGCCATGAATCCGATCGATTGGAAGGTCATGCTCTATTTTTCAGGCGTCTGAACTAGCCTACGGATTATTATTTTTTACTTTTTTTGTACAATTAGAGATACGACTTCAATTGTTCAGAACTAGAACGTGATCACAATGGCTATGTACTGGGTCAATTATGTTACATGTGCTTTTATTTTTATAATACAATCGTTTGTGAAAAGTTATACAACAATGTCTATAAAATGTATATAACAGTGTGAATTTGTAAGATACACTAAATAAAAATCATTTTTATGTGCTGTCTGTAAATATGTAACATAGTGTACTATGTAAATACCTGACATTGTTTAAACATAGATTTGAGCTGTTTATTGTCATATTCATATTTAATCATCATTAATATTTCTCAAACTAAACTGGATTAAACTCAAACTAAACTATAGAATGTCTGACATCTCAAATAAATACAGCATTAAAAAGAGACGATGAGATCTTGAGAGGGTTGAGACCATGTCAATTAGCTTGCATGCACAAAATGAAATAAGAGATCAAAAAAGAGATGAATATTCAAATGCTACCATTAAAGGTATTAAGTCTCTTTTAGAAAGTGCCACTGTGACATGCAACCCATACCTCATCTTAGTAAGAGACTTTGCTTTCAGTCCTTCAGTGCATTAGATGGATTTTGTCTTCCATCTGTATTTTAAAAGCATGACTTCCAATCCAGACATTCTTTGAAACGTTTCCTTGAGTGAACCATGCAATTCATCTTTGTAAGAGGTTTCGACAACAGCCAACACTGCCTGACAACAGAATAATACATTAAAGCTAAAGGAAAGCCTGGAGCATGTCGCACCGGTGTGTTTGGCATAAAATAGCCGGTGAACTTGTTCTTCAGCTAATGACTTTTCCCCTTGGATATCCTTGAAAGTGATCCAGCCAGTTCACCCCAGGATACGAGCTGTGAAATAACACAGAGTGGCATTGGAGAAACTTTTGATGGTCACTAACAAAATAACTTTATTCAGGTAGTTGAGCCGTTAGCCTCCTTCCCCCTTTCAGTCATTTAAAACAGCAGGTTTTGTGTCTGTCAACGGAGAGACGCATAATTCCAAACTAAGCATTGCAGCAAAATGACACGCTTAATGAGATTACCAACAAATGAAAGCGTTGGAAATGCCTCACACGGCGATGTGGGTGAAATGTCTTTGCACCGCGCACGGAACCCAGTCTTTGAGCCACACGCTTTACAGAGAATTTTCGATAATCCCATTATTAAAGGGGAGGTGTATTCATTAGCAGGAGTGACGCGCGTATACAGTGTGCGATCAGGTCTCCCTGTCCTTCCCAACGATCCAAGACCAGCGTGCAGGTATGAGCCGCACATGGCTTCATCGTGGGTCAGTGAGGTCTACCAAATCTAGTTTGCGATGACAGAAAGAGAATCACCTGGCTTCGGCCCGCTCTGTCTTGAACATTTACCTTGATGGATGACTGCGGGAGACAGAGAGACAGGCACCGCATCAAAGCCCATTATTTCAGACGTTCTCTCTCCGGCTCGCCGTCTGTTGCGATCGGAGGAGTGCTGTGTCTCACTCTGGCCCTTGAAATAAGGGTGTTTCACTTGAGGGTGCTGCCGAGTTCCTCGATTCCCTCAGTAGAAGTGGAGGCCAGGCAGAGGCTGATGCCAGGGAGAGGCTGGGGGGTGGAGGCTGGGTGGAGGTCGGGTGAAGGCTAGGTTGAAGGTAGAGGCCGGATGGAAGCTGGGTGGAGGTCAGGTGGAGGCCGGATGGAGGCTGGGTGGAAGTTGGGCGGAGGGCCAGGTAGAGGTCAGGCAGAGGCCATGTTGAGGGTGTGTGGAGGCCGGGTAGAGGCTGGGTGGAGCTAGCCACTAAATAAGCTTTCATCTGTTCCGTAGACTTCCATTCTCGTGTAAATACAGCCTGCCGACAACTGATGGCTGTGCTTTTCAATCCCCCTCGCAGCTCCCAGCTCCACTGCCCAGTCCCCCAGCAGTGACGCAAATGACAAACAACGGAACGCCAGGAGCTTTCACAAACAGAGCCCTGTGACTTCCTGTCACTGACCCTTTCTACTTATTTAAAAAACAACTGTCGTGTGGGTCTGGTTTCCGAAATGTGCACTGAAATGGTCAAGCCTCTCTTTGTTTCTTTGCCATCCTGCAGAGATCAACCGCAAAACATTCATTGTAAAAAGAACGAAATATTTGTCAGTTTGTGTTGTTCAGCCTTTGTTTTGCCTCCTCAGATCAGTTTTAGGAAGTGCTCCCAACAGCATAATCTGTGTATCCTTCCCCAACATGATCTTCATAGTTCACCACACACCAGCAATCCGGAGCAATTCTCCAACGTAACACCCCCCCCCCCCCCCGCCCGACGCGAAAAAAGTAATATCAGAACTCGTATAAGACTTAATAGTGTCACTAAAACATTACGTTCATGCATGAAAGTGAAATAGCACTGACGAAGTCGGTGGATGAAGGTGACATTATTGCAAGTCTCGTTCCTCTGAGGCAACGTTCCCAGAGAGACAGTACAGTCGATGTGTGGCCAGGCAAGGTGTCCCTGCAGTAAAGAGCCATCTCTTCCTGGACAGACTCACTCAGGCACTCGTGGACTTTCACAAGGTCTGCGAGTGGAACAGTTTGGGAGGTAATTGACATTCCCCTGGCCTACCTACGATGTACTTGAGCTGAATATTTTGAGTACAAATGTTTAGGTGCATAAATTACATTTATGCACATTAGGTTTGGCTGCCAAAGGGGGTAAGTGAAACTAATTTAGTGGCAATAAAACTAAATTAATGGAGTACAGGCTTCGGAGCACATAAAGACCTAATTCCTACTGAAAGTAACATTAACATGGAGAGTATGTAATTGTGAAAAGGGGCCTATAAAAATAGTGATTTGGTTGGCCAATTATGAATCACTCACTCAAGTTCCAATCAAGCGTGAAATTTCTGTCGGATCAGAAGAGGCAACGATTGTGCGAAATCATCTTTTCCTCCCCGAAATACGTTTTTATAATGAGAAAGAGATTTCTTTATAGAGTTTGTCATGATGTTATTGAACTTCTGTGACTTTGCTAACAGTTTCGAGTACTGTGTCTCAGGGGCCCTTGGGCTGTTTCCGAGGTTCTTAGCTTGCGTGCAGACGCTTAGTTCACCTGGAAGCAAAACTGTCACGAGGTGATGGAACACCGAGTATGCGAGCGTCTCTCCCCTCCTCTTTCTTTTATTGTTAAAATGAAATACCAACAAAAAATAAACACATGAAGAACACATCAGCAGTCCAAGAAAAAAAAAATCGAGAGACACTACAAGAACGCTTATTTTTCAACGCATCAAAACATACTTTCCCCCATGTTCCCTGTCCCCAACGCTGAACTCTACAGCTTGCCCTATCGCCCAACCTACTTACGCATGCCAAAAAAGAATATTTGTGCCCATTTCTGTTCCATTTGCTTGTGATAAGAGGGAAAGCCAAGCTTTCCTCGGGGGAGCAGAGAGTCTCATTTGAAAAATCGCCCGGACGTGCTCGTAGGTTGCCAACCTCCATTTTTGATGCAGTGGCTCATTTTGAGCGCGTCCTCAGAGCAGCGACACACACCCACAAGAGGCCTGGCCACGTTACCCAGGCAATTATAAGGGCCTTCTCCAACACCTGCCCACTCCAGCCCCCGACGGTGTCTCTCAGGCTGCGCTCGTGGGCAAGGTGCAATTAAAGCGGACATTACGTCTTCTTTTCTTTTTTGTACTGCCCACGAGAGCTGGGCTGCGGGACGCTAACTGTATATCAGCATCCGATAAGGAACCACACACCGGGTTCTGCATGTGGCTGTGATTCCGTTTGTTACATTAGATGATACTCTACGGTCCCCCACCCCCCACACACACACACCGCACACACAAGCAGGCCGAACTGTCTGTGTTGGAGCACGGAAAGAAAGTAGACACGGTAGCAGCACGTTAGATGTGAACATGGTGAACGCAGCAAAGGGACCTGGGAGATAAAGAACAACCGAACGTCCGTTCCGGCCATGATTAGTGATTCATGTCATCTCAGCTCATCACACCATCCTGACACCAACAGCTGCACCTCCTCATCTGACTCAGACTGTCTCCTTCTGGGCATGCATGAAGCATTTACTTCAGTCCAAATGAGGATCATTGGAGAGAGGAATGGGTAGACTGAGAGATGACTATCATTTTCCATGACACATAAAAGGACGTGTTCTCAGAATGTTGGAAGCTTTCCAGAGGTACCGTTGTGTCCCGGGAATGGTCCCATGTCGCCCTGAGTCACAACAAGCTTAAACCGGCCTGGATGACATTGTTTTAATTGTGTTTGAAGTCGAGGAGGCACCACAAAGCACTGGACTTAATCCAGTGCGATGAGATGTTGCTGTATGATCACTCAATACCCCCTGTGTTCCCTCTCTGAGGAACTGGCAGGCAAGTTCAGTGTCGAGAGAAAATAATTGTTTGTTTTGTACGATGACTGTCCTCTAAGAGACGAACGAGGCGGATGAGTTTGGAGACGGAAACTTCTGAGAGCCTCCGCAGAGTCTCCATGTTTTTCTGCGGCTTTACAGATTCTCCTGCGTTCGCGTTCCTTTTCCTGGGATCGCCGTGCCTTTGCCGTGATTGGCAGTCGGCACTGGGAGGTGTCGCCACTGACTCCAAGCAGAGTGACATCGTGCTGTTTGTCACCGAGCACCCCCGTAGTCATCAGACCCAGGTCTCAGAGTCCTTCAGGGCACTGGCTCATTTTTAATGGCTTTCCACTCCGGTTCGCTCTCAGGCTCTTCCTGTCTCTCTCTCTCTCTCCCTCTCTCTCCCGCTCCTTTCCTCCCTCTCTCGCTTCCTCTCTCGCCCACTCTTTTCCTCCCTCCCGCTCTCGTTCCTTCTCCCTTTATCTCGCTCTCCCTCTCTCCTAACCTTTTCACATCTCCTTTCCCACTCTTTGCATTTGTCTCGTATTTCTCTCTCTCTGTCTCTCTCTCCCACCTTTTTCTCACCTCTCTCTCTCTCGACCACTTTCCGTCTCTCTCCCCCGCTTCCGTTCCCGCTTCCTTTATATATGTTGTGACTCACGGGCACTCCCTCATTATTCGCTCCCTGATACCTGCCAGTGTTAATGAGTAGAGGGACTGGAGTTGGGTGTAGGAGCGCCTGGATTAATGGGTGTGCTTGGGCGGGGGAAGTTTGGGAATAGTGTGTGCTCTCACAGTTCATTACTGTGGATATATGACATTTTGGAGCGTAGAGACACGGCTTAATGATACAGCATGATAAACATTCGAGACTGCTCTGGGAAGCGCTTGAGAACGTTGGAGCCAGAAGGGATGTCAATAATGACAGGTCTTTTTTTCCCCCCACGCTGTAATATTTGTGTTATGTAACATGGCTCTTGTTCACCTCTTCATGAATTGACCAAGAGCACCTTTGGTCATAAAAGTACAGAGTATCTATCTTGACTGGCGAGGATGAGAATCCATTCGTTTTTTGTTTTGTTTGCCTGTAGGGTGCAATTCTGAATGCATTAGCATTGATTCATTCAAGCAAAGACAGGATAAAAAAGGGTTTGCAGAAACGCATTCATTGATCATCCCTGGAACTAGACTGTAAAAAAAAGTACATTTCTTACGCGATGCATTTCGATTCTTGCAAAAGAAGGCCATGTTTCAACCACACTGGCTCGCACCTGATCAGAGAGTCAGCAACCCAACTCTCTTTTGGGGACAGAACACGCCGTCTGAAAGCAGGACATTCAGTATTTATCACGCCTCAAATGAACAGTTTCAACACGCAGGCATGCTGAACCGCACAACAGCGACTCCACTCTGGCCTAACAACCTGTGCCACAAAGACCTATATTGGAGCGAGAGACAAATTATCCTTTGATTTCAAATGGACCGTTTCCTTAAATACCTGCATTCCTAACGAGCCCCCCCCCACACACTCACACAGCCCTCCCCTTCTCGCTACTTGTCTCTGTATTAGCGTCCAGGGACATGGCGGCGAGCCGTCCGGCTGCCTGGCTTGCTGAGTGATTAACTAAAGCTTGAGGCTGACAGGCCTACCCCTGTGGATGCAGGTGGGGGACTAATGTAGGCCTCTGTTTAACAAGGCCGGGGGAGGGAAGAGAGAGAGGGCTGGGGGAGGGAGGGAGGGAGGGAGGGGGAGTTATATAGAGGGAGCGAGGGAGACAATGGAGCCGTCGGGGAAGTGTTGGTGGAAGGGAGTGAGTGAGACGGAGAGAGGAAGGATGAGACAGTGTGCGTTTGGGAGAGTCGGAGGAGATGTGACAAGCGAGTTGCGCGGGAGAGGCTTCCGTGCCAGACTGCTGTGGGGTGCGGAGACCAGGATGGGGCTCTTAACTACCGCTGCAGCCTGACAGACGAGCTCCCGGTTGATGCCCCACGTCTCAGGAGCTGCAGCGGAGACAGAGACGGGGTGTTTACTAGCCGTTTGGGTCCCAATCTCCTCTCCTTCACCTGCACAGCCACGCTATAGGAACAGACACACTTAGATCTTTTTTCCAGGGTGCACATCAAAACGTTTAAACTAGTTATTGTTTTCCATGGCTAAGACGGATCTTGTTTCCAGTAAGTTGAGAGTTAGGTTGGGATTTAACACGTTGCTGAGTATAACCGGGTGCTGAGTATAGCTTTTTTGACTGATTCTCTTGTAAATGAGAAATTACGTGTCAATAAATAATTATATATATGTATATATATGTATATATATATATATATATACATACATACATACATACATACATACATACATACATACATACATACATACATACATACATACATACATACATACATACATACATACATACATACATACATACATACATACATACATATATATATATATATTTAGCGTTTCTATAACACTGGGGATACAATCAGTGTGGATCTGTTTCAAACACAGCCGTTTTTTCTGATGAACACATTTCAGTAACACCCTCTCAGCTTTTAACTTCAATTATCACGACGTGTCTATTTAGAGAGAGGTGTGAAAGTCTCAAATAAATCAATTCAGGAGGATAAATTGTACTGTTCTTAAGACGCTTGTTCAACTAATGTCAGCTTTGTCTGCCACAAGTAAATTGGCCAACCATTAATTTAATAGAGCTGACTTTTCCATTCCGCATGTTAAATAAAAATAACATAACTCTACGAAGAAACTGCATTGGACATAAAGAATATTCAGCTCACTGACAGGAATTGGTAGCTTGACAGATGAAGATACATTTTGTATCGATCTAGCAAGCTTATCTATCCAAAGCAACGTACAAATAGTGCAAATAGAAACAATAAAAAAGTATACAGTATTGTTGTGGTTAAATTTAAGGAACAGTATGTATTTACTAGCCATACTGCTGTAACCAAGAAACCGCATCTCAGCTACAAGACACAGTAAACAAGCTAGCAGACAATGGCTTCTGACAATTAGGGTCCTGAATTAATGGTGTTTATTGTGTCGCTCTGTAGCCTGAATCCAAACCTTTATGTGACTTTAGCATATCCTCACCTGGCTGTACATGATGGTCACTGCAACTGAGTCATTTGGTCTGACTGAAGGGGTTACCAAAAATCGAAAAAGGATGCTTGATCACTAGAGCAAATTAAGGATTTTTTTTCAAAATAGGTGACAACATTTTACACTAAAAAATGCTGATATCCCTGTGATCAAATGTTTTGTTTATCAATTAAAACAGAGTATTGTTTTTTTGGGAGGGAGGTTAGTTTTGGTATGATGATGACCTCATTAGTTTGATCTATATCTACAGTATATATACTCACTGTATACACACTGTCATTCTGCCATATTCAATCGCTGCATCTCTTCCTTTTTCTCAAACATATGATATAAAAATAAATAAAATAAAATGTTCCGACAAGAAATGTTCGGCTCAGCATTTTGTCACCCCATTAGCACATTCCCTGGTGCTGTCACCAAACCGGGAGCTTCTGCAGTGACACGCTGACATGTTGTAGAGCCAGTGGGTTTGTTGTTGGTCGGTTGGGAGAAGGTCAGATTAAACTGATATTCCCGACAAAGGGACAGGTTAGCTCACTAGCTATGCGGAGCCATTTCATATAATGGTTTTACTGCCACTATACAGTTGGAAAGACATGCTATTGTGTGCACAAGGATGACAGCCTTGTAGGACTTACAGTAGACAGGGAAGAGAGTTTAAGGAGTTATCATATATATGTATATATATATATGGTATAAGAATATATATGGTATATATGCATGCATTTATACTGTCATTAGATGAGATATACATACATCTTTATTGTGTGTTGGACGTACACAAGTTATAATACCTCAGAGAAAGAAACATAAACATATGGAATTATCGCCTGGACTTATCGCCTGGACCCCCCCTGAGAGAAAAGAAAAGAGAAGTTAATACAGAAATCACCCTTGCTTTGTTTCTGCTGTTCAGTCGTGACCCAATTTGTACACCCGGACCCACTTGAACTGACTGTTGTTTGTTTTACTCGCGGTGTTTGCTTTTATGTTGCTCGAGGAGCACCCAAACTCGCACACATCCCAGTTCTTGTCGATTGCTCTCTAGATCTGTTCCCCTACCTCTCCACCCCCCCCCCCCCCCATCCCGCTATTCTGCTCTCCCTGCTTAAAATGCAATCAGCAATTCTCCTTTTTCTCCTCAGAAACTAGAAGTGTACCGGCGAGGAGCAACAACTTCTGAAAACGCCTTGTGGGCGCTGCTCAGAGGAGGGCGCGGAGCCGACGGTGGGCTCACCAGAGGGGATCAAAATACTGCAACCTGTCACTTTCCATCGCTGCAATTCTCCCCGCGATGGGCTTTGAAGTCCCCTCAGAAGTGTTAAATCACAGTTAATTAGCATAATAGACACGTTAACAGAGGCAACCCGCACGTATCACAACACACAAACAAGGATAGGTAGGATGGGGGGAAAATGAAGGTGTTAAGGCGGAGAGAGAGAGAGAGAGAGAGAGAGAGAGAGAGAGAGAGAGAGAGAGAGAGAGAGAGAGAGAGAGAGAGAGAGAGAGAGAGAGAAAGAGAGAGAAAGAGAGAGATCTCACCACCGTAGAGGTGAGTGGATATGCGTTGGTACTGTGGAATATTCATTACAAAAACACCTACATCTAAACTGCTTCAACCTCGAGAGAGAGGTGTTTTTTTTCCCTCCGGGCTTTACCACATCAATGGTTGTGCCC
This sequence comes from Hypomesus transpacificus, assembly GCF_021917145.1. Lineage (NCBI taxonomy): Eukaryota > Metazoa > Chordata > Actinopteri > Osmeriformes > Osmeridae > Hypomesus > Hypomesus transpacificus. Next base: position 7,225,636 of record NC_061085.1, read on the forward strand.
CGTACAAAGACTGACATATATGCCTTCACACAATACAGCCAATTATTTTTCTCTTCCTGAAAAAAAGCGCTACTGTGCTGATTCTCAAATACTAACACATTCAGCATACAGCCTTTGATGAGTGATTTCCCCAACTTCACTTAAAGTAACTCTGGGCATGAAAAATGGGGCCTCTTATGTGTTTGAGATTCCACAATCCACTCACAATCCACTTAATCCATCCATGCATTATGCTCTGGTACATTTGGCACAGATAAATTCAAAGGAACAATTTTGCCTGTTTACCATTTCCTCTACCCTTGCAAAGGGGAATACCTGGAAGTGAAATATGCAAAGTAGAGGTTATGTTTCAAAAAATGTAATAAGAAAGTGTAGGAGAGGAGGAGTGACAAAACAAAGACAGCACGTTCTCTGAAAAAGCCAGTTTCTTCCCTCACGCTGTGAATATATTCAATACAAAAGTGCTGGCGCACGTCTAAACACCGTTCCTCAACACAAATACCTCGGAATTACCCTCCTCAACAATTCATGCATAACACAGTTAAACAGTGACACGCACACACCAGTGAAAGCGAAGCCCCTCGAGCGCTGCGCGTGTTTCCCGCTCTTGAACGCCATCAGGGGCCGGGGAATGAGCCTGACTAATCACCTCTCCGATGGAGGGTCCTTGAGAAGACATCATCGTTAGTTGATTTGTTTAAGCTGAGCCACATCGCCGTTCCTGTGAAGGGGGATACCTCTCCAGAACCGGGACGTCTCATCTCCTCGACGTCTCTCTGCAGTGTATCACTTTCTCTATGACTTTCTTGCCCTCTCTCTCTTCTGTCTCTCTATCTCCCGTCCCTCTCTTCTCTCTCGACGGCTCTCTCCCTTCTCTCTGCGTCTTTTACCGATCTCCCTTCCTCTGTCTTCGCCGCAGAGTTTTTGTTGACGTTCGGGCGTTTAATTCATGATACATGCTTAGCACGCGGGCACCTATGCACACGCAGTAGGCCTACACGTGCTGTTCTGGAATGATTCGCTGTCCAACATTCGGTGTTGGCGGAGATGTTACTCTGTTAGCGTGACTCTTGATTGGTATCACAGAGGTAGCAAACGTTCAAATGTGGCCTGAGACCACGCTGGAACATATCTCCATGCTCAGCTCCTCAAACATATTTGTCATTCCTCACTTAGATCAAAGACACGGCACAGCTTCAGTCCTTGTCTTCGCAAATGCATTTCCGCATCGTCAACAAGGCATTGTTGCCTGTGAATATACCCTTCTTTCCGCGACTGTGAAGACAAGGCTGTAGAGAGCCAGTCTAGCGGCAGCCAAGACTGAACAATTAGAGGTGGAAAACAATGACAAGCTGTCTTTGTGTTCCCGGCACCCCCCCTGCACAGCGTGAGACACTGACTGGCTGGTTTAGTCAAACTAAATGTGGAATTTGTGGAGTCTTTAAATGAGTACAGCGGGGAGGCAGGGTTTGGGTCCTGCTGTGTGGCTTTCCAATCCACCTTGTTAAGACATTGTAAGCTTTTGTACATGGCGAGCAGGTGCTGAATATTTATGAGTTGTTTAAAAAAAACAACAAAAAAAAACAAGTGGGCTCGACGCCTGAAACTATAGCCTACTTCGCATAAGATGATGAACGCTCATTAGTTTGACTCGCCGCAAAAATTGAGGCCCACTTGAAAAGGATTCTGAATGGACACACGTCACATTTTGACGGACAGAACCTGGTGCCCTGGTGTCATTCCCTGCAATGCAGAGATGGCTGAGATAATGGGAGAAGGCGTGAGAGGAGGCCTGGAGACAGCAGTCATCTCTCACCGCTGAAGAGGCTTTTCAAAGAGCCCGGCACAGTCGCCTATGGTTCAGCTCCTGGTCGCAACCACTCACTTTGTCAATCTTCTCACCCGAGAAGGAAAGGAAGAGGCGGGCTGGCTCGTTCTATTGACGGTCTGCGATGACATCGTCTGCAGGAGAGGAAGAAAGGACAGACTGGTCGGAAGGGGAAAGCGAGGGAGAGAGGGGAGAGGGGAGAGAGGAAGAGAGCCACCTCTCTGATCTCAGTCTTTTGAGTCATTTCTATAATGGGTGCCAGTCTTTTTAGCAGCCTGAATGAATTGCGGCACGAGATTTGACAAGTCAATAATGGGCCCTACCAAAAGATAAGGTTCGACCAAAAAATTCATGAACTGACATGGATGCTTGGAAATGTGAAGGGGTGACATTGTTCACGCGTTTCATCAAAGCTGGGCATGAATGAAACACTGTCACAAAACGTCCATTTAGTCCAGTTATTCAAAGCCGCTCAATCATCTTAGGTAACCTTTTCCCTCTGGAACGCACACAGTTATGTTTCTTTTATTTTGCGATTTCCTTTTTTGCCTTGCAAGCAGTTAAAAGCAGTTTCTCTACGTTCATCGTTAGGTCAGACACAATACGAGTTCCAAACCCGAGGCTAGCTTGGAAATGAGTACCGGAGGTCACAGTTGTTATGTCACTCAGCTTTTCATGGTCATTGTGTCAGCATTTACAGCATGGTTTTGTACAGGAAGGATGTAAACAATGAAATGACATGATTGAAGACAAAGACAAACACAATGGAACAGCAGCCATAATAAGCGTCACAATACCAACACCGCTCAGACGAAGATAGTGATCTCTTACCATCATTCTTTATCCGACGTACAGAGTCATACATATTTAACAGGAATTAAATTTGCGATAAATTGGGCTATTTACCAATCATTTGTGTCTTGAAGAATTATTACAAAGCGCTAAACACGACGTACCTTGCGAGAGACTCGGTCCTCCGGGGTCTAATTATTGTAAACAATGTACTGTATTGAAACATTTCCTTTTCAGTCTGCTTTGTGGAGCACAGCTTTGGGGAATGCATCCCCAAGACCCCCAGCCTACACCGCGTGGCAAAGGCGTTGTTTTCCTGATAGATCACAACCGTGAATAGTACAGAAACCATATGAAACCACGGCTAAGTTGCTTTCATCTTTTTTGAACGATCTAACGTATTGAATTTAACTAGGGCAACCAACACCAGCCCAGCTGTCCCTGAGTCTTAAACACACTACTGGATGAATGTACAGTCTGTGATTCATGCGCTTGTCAGTCTGGATGTGCACTTAGTGCCACTAAGTTGCTTCATGTGCACACATGGAAAGGATAGTTTAGTTGTTTGTGAAAGGGTCTGGATCCACTGGTCCAAAGTATGAAAGATTTTGATTGATATAACTTGACAGCCAGTGCAACATTTCTGCGGTCTGCTCATTTCACGAGATAATAAAGTAAAACAAACATGGCGTCAAGACCTAATCTGTCAAGCCCACCTCCAGAAAACACACAGAACACACACTCCCTTCTCCAAATGACCAAAAAGTCATTAATTGCTCCAACACCCCCTGGGATCACAGACAGCGAGCAGAGATGACAGGAAAATGAAATTCCTGAGAGGCTGTCTACTCTTGTTTGCGGTGTTGTTGTGTACCCTGTAATGAAAATCCCTGAATTGGAGCTAGATTGAAGAAAAGTAATTCATTTCTGTCCTGTGTCCGGATGAGCCATCACACTTTATTAGGGTCATATATCTCAGGGATGCTGAGCTTGATCAAAAAGCAATCCTGTTTCAGAACTTGACAAGAGACAAGTCACTCAAAATCAACTCGACATGGAAATTTAAGTGAAAGATCATTTCAATCTCAAAGGCTGAGAAAGAAATCTCAACACAAAGGGAGGTTAAAGATTGTTTTAAAGGTCAAATAAACCCAATTGGGTCTTTTAGTGACTTAACTGTGCCATAGTAGATTTGTTGTAATTTCACCCAGTTCCATTTAGGGATTTGCCAGTTGTTGTAGATTTAGGAGTTGAGAATGTTCCGCTAGAACAATCTTAACTGAATAATTATGTTTGGTTGTGGGAACACTGTTGTTTGGAAACGTCAGACAGAAAGTGCAACACCCACCTCTAACCACCACGCAAGCCACTAGCAGAACAAGGACTTGTGGAGCTTTCACAAGTCGCTAATCCACCGTTACCTGGAGAGATGGACAGAGAGTCGGGAAAAGGAACGCTGCGCTAGGCTAACTACACGTGGTCGGTGGGTTTCTTAAGGTGCCTTTTGCGTGTTGGGCTGCAAACTTCGAAACTGGCAAGATTGTCGGGAAAAGAGTTATGAAGCCACTTGTTAGACACGAGTTTGAAGGTGTTCCTGCTGAAGTTGAATGCCTATAACATGGCACCCATGACAGTGAGAGAGACAAACAATGCAAGATGAAGTTACAGAAACACAGCAAAAGAGGGTTCAAAGGAGAAGCATTGTTAGACATAAACTCTACGTGGCACAGGCCCCTATTCATATCCCTTTTTTTTCCTTCAAGCTCGCTGAGCACAATGCACTACTTGGGTATAGAAACTCCCCTTGCTTAAATTTGAGTGCCAATACAGGTTTTTTTTTAGCTTCATGTAATATTATTTTTATGTTTTAGTCAAAATAAGATGATCGGTAGGTCTACCATTTAGAATCTATTTATGGTTTTGTAATGGTTTTCTTAACCTACCTCAATTCTGACTTGTGTGCAGAGTCCGACACCTGGACTTCTGTGTGCGTGCTGCAGTGGGTATTTGGCAAGCTCAGAAGAGCGCGCTGACATGGAATTCTGCATGCATTTAGGTTTGTGTTTTCGGTTAAACACTTTTACAAGCGTTGATCGGGATGCTGCGTTTATAATTTCCGGGATTATCAATCTAAATGAATGCACTGACTAATAACATAAATTGTTCAAACTCAAACTTTAGATTTTACTGGGGCACAGCAGATTTATACTGGGCACGTGCCCTAGTAAAAAGGGTCTGCCGACGCCCCTGAACTTCAAAGCATGAACCTGATGTAAGAGATAGCAAATCTAAAAAAGGTGTTTTTAACCGAGTTCTTCTGCCAATATTCATAGTCTTTACTCGGGTAGAGAAGACCGAGATGAAAATATGTCTATGTCACGTTCATGCACGTGTCAGCATATTTGGAACTCTTGGCAGAGTGGGGACACTTTCACAGTTGGGTTTCATTCCATTATTGGTGCCTCAAACCATGACAAATACTTTTATGTTTAATGCACTGTTTGCTGTTTTCATCAGAGAAGTGAAATCATTTTTTTCTCGCTTGATGTGCAGTCATCTTCTGACAAACGAATGAATAAAACCACATAGACTCAGGACTGTATGGATTTGCATATTATTTTTATAGCCGATGGAAGAAAAGGTTGATGTTATGCTGTCATCCCAGAAAGTTACATTTAACCCTGTGTTGATTCATAACTATTCTGTATGTTTTCCTTACCTCTTCATAGTCAACAGTAGATCATATTGCCTTTTCTGCAGACTTGTGGATCTGCCTCAAGAGCCTAACTGCCTCTGTTAGAAAGCACCGTATAATATTTATCGGCCATTTATTCAAACCATTTCCATGCTGTATGAATAATTGCCTGTGTGTCAACGGGATTTGTGTCTGTTTGAGGGTCCCAGGAGAAAAGCAGCACTGTAGTTATGCCTGTAAAACATCTCCGTGTTACTGTGGAGTGCGCTTTCTCTAGAGAGTCGTCGTGCACCCCAAAAAAATCCTGTCATCGCTTGAGTTGAGACGTACGTTCCCATCCTCGGTATTTATGGCGACGCCGTCTCGTTGAGTTGCTTGGCTTTGAGGCGGCTTCTCATTGTCAAGGATAATATATCTTTCGAAAGACAAATCGTACTTTCTAATATGAGAACTTTTGGAAATCTTAAGATGGCGTAGATCAGTTCTAAGACAGCGGCTCACATTTCAAACTGTGTTTCATCTGCTGTGTGACTGGTAAATTAAATTTGATCTGTCGACTGATTTCTTTACACTTGCGTTACCAAGCCGAGGTCTGAAATTACTGGCTGATGTGAATAAAGATGTAGTCGTCATAGAGAACATCTAAAAGATATCTGATATCAGATAAAACCCTCAGTTCCTCTTGGTACCAATGTGTGACCTTTTCAGAAGATGTAAAAACCCTGCTCTCTTTCTCCTAAAAGACGATCACTTAGCTGCATTTCACGCGGGAGAGGCATGCGCCAGGTCAGGGTGATGAATAGCACCAGTTCTGGTTGGAACCAATGGGAGGCCATTGGTTGAAAATAAGAACGTGACCATTTTCAGACTGAAAATTATCCACGTCTCCGAACCGAAGACGGAAAGGTCAGAACGTGTGTGTAGTTGTCTCGGAACAGCAGGCACCCTGTAATTTGAGGTCCATTATTTCAAAGGGAGAATATCTCTTCGGGACAAATTCATCTCCCCTGTAAAGTCAATCGAATTCACAGAGGGGAAGATGAAGGCTGACACAGTGAGTCATTCAATAGCGACAGAGCATCTGAGGTCCCTGTACGGGTGAACGTCTGAGACGCGGGTCAAAACCGGAGACAAATCGAGCGAGTTGATGCGCATCCCAAGACCACTTGAAGCGGCATGTTGAAAATGCATCTGGTGTCCTCATTACACAACCATGTGGTTCTCACTCTTCATTCTCAGCTTGATTCGACCCACCAAAACCTGTATTTTAACGTCAATTCCAATCTACAACTACAGTATTCGGCATCCTGTTTACAAGAGGAAGGGGACTGACGTATGAGCTTAGATTGACTGCTAGCGTACAGCATAATATCGTTGTACTCCTGTGTGATGGATGGCCATGCCATTTTAGTGCATTTGACATTTAGTGTTCATTTGACATTTATTTAAATTAAGCTCAAAGGGAGTTTGTTCAATCACTCTCAGGAAATTATCAACTAAATCCAAAGTTTCAAGGAGGCTGTTTTTTTATATGTGTTTTTTACCCACAATCCTTCAGCTTGAGGCCATCAAGCATGTGACAGTTGTGCAGCTCACTCCTGGATGATTTCTGGACACAGTCACTCACTCATACACCCTCTCCGCTGCCTGCACTCACACACAGAACACGCCTGTCAGAGATGGTGGACCGACTGGCTGTGGAGCGCTCCTTGCTTCAGGGCCTCAGTCGAGGTCTGTGGAGGAGAAGCAGAGGGAGGAAGACGCCGGAAAATACAACCGAGAAAGTTTGCTTTTAATTAGGAACACCGGCCCAGCCCTCTAGACGTTAAACAGTTGAAGACAGACCGGAGAACAGCATACTTTTCATGATGAGGAATTTTACTGGCAGCCCGCTAGCAGACAAGTGCCCCCGGTTCATTATATCTAGTTGTCACTGCCAGTTCAGAGTTCCCACTCCACTAACGAACCTTGTTGTCCTTCTGTTCTGTGCCAGCAGCTGTCCCCGGCCCTCCCAAACCTCACCAGAAGAATTAGACAAACTCTATTGCCTCGAAACAAATAGGGGTTTCAAGCGGTGTCTCCCATGAAAGATGGGGACCTCCAGAAGTATATTTCTCCCGGACATTACAGGTGCCATGATGAATGGAGAGGGGCCGAGGAAGGAGAGTGTTTTCAGAGCCCGGATGTTTCCGGCTGATACTCATCTGGTCCGGCAGAGGAGACGTGATGGCCTGCTCTGCCAGATTGAGACACTGACCTCACTGCAACCTCTGGGAAAGGACTGTGGGAGAAACTGAAGGAGTTGCCTATGACAACAAGAAGCTAACAATGGATAATGTGATGTTACAACAACAACAATTAGGTAATAATTATCAACAAATTATTATAATAGAATAATATTCTAATATGATTATTATCATAATATTTGATCTGTTCATTTGGATGAAAACAAATACAATGGATGATTTGAAATAAGAAAAATATTTCAATAATAAGGTGATAGCAAAAAAATAATAATATCAACTAATTGAGATATTATAAGGTAATCATAATATAAACTTGATCTACTAAATGGGATTAAACATATCTAATAGATAATGTGATATCTTGGTACTATAAAATAATCATCTATATACTTGATTTTGTAAATGGGATTAAACCCATGCAATGTGTAATGAAGTGATATAATAATATAGCCTAGTACTTATTGGGATTACATTTAATTAAACCGTATGTGAATGGTAATTTCTTGCATGCCTCCCACAGGAGCAGGTCTCCACTGTGGGAAGTGTGCTTTATGAGTTATTGTTAATCGTCAAGGGAACTCATCTCTGAATTTGTGTCTCCAAGTCTTCATCGTGTTGCTCTCCGGTTACCATTGTGCCTGATGAAAAACAGACCGGGATTCAATTATATGCATATAATAACACAGTTATATGCAGAAAAACATAACCTTTCAGCTCAAAATGAGTGGGTGTGAATCTTTGTCCATCGTGGTCTTGTATCGAATTCACATTGTCAAATCGGAGGAACAATGTAAGGAAACCTCTCCTGGCAAGGTCTCCAGCCGAGAACAACTAAACCGCCTCAAATGACTCATTGTTCAAACATTAAAGTTTTATGGGTAATTACTAGCTTTAACAGCTTCTTTAATGGCTTTATTTTAAGGCCGTTAAAGTCGTCTCAGCGAGCGAAAACATTGATGTTGAAGTTGATTTCCATTGGGATCTGAACGCAATCTCTTGGAAGCATGGAGTCCATTCACTCATGTTGTCATGCCAGTTGGTAGAGGTCAATGCAGAGGGGTTCTCCTACCAGGAATTCCTCAGAGAGCGCGGAGAAACAGATGAAGATCCTCTGTATTGATAAACCATCACTGACAATGCCAACTACCCGCTGGGACCCCCCTGACACGTTTCCTTTGACTGAGGACTCTTTCAGCCAGGCAGATAAAGTTTAATTATAGTACACAATGGCGGTCGTTGTAGCTGCTCCACAACACCGCAGAGGTCTGTTCATGCGAGTCAATTCACAACGCAGATACAGTGGACTTCAATACAGACACACAAGAGATTCAATGTACTTAAGGGCAGGGGTGGGCTTTTGTGTGGAATAATGTGAGTGGGACATAATGGGCTCCAGCGACAGGGGTCTGTGCAGCGGGGTGGAGCCGAGGTGCTGTGGAGGCGTGTTCCACAGTGGGAAGCCGGGGAGAACTCATGGTCCATGGCAAACTAGGCTACCGTCTCCACATACGTCACCCTACACAGTGTCTGATCATATAGCTTGTGATGGGCCAGATTTGCAGAACCTCTCAATCCCTCTGCCTCCGCTCTCCCCCAACCGCTTGCTTCCGACAACGGGGTTATGCATGTGTTTTCCCTCTAGCGAAGCAGTTGGCCCCTGTGAGCCCAAACATGTGTTTGCGAGAACAACTCCATTGCACTTCTGTTACGGCGACACCACATAAATCACCCAGCCGCCCAGCCTCCCTACGCTACGAACACAACACAGGCCTTGCCTCGCGCCTGGGGAAAGCTTTGCCCGTAAATCCGCCGCACGCTCGCGAAACGAAGGAAGGAGAAAAAAGAAAGAGGAGAATCCTTGGGTCAGCTCTTTGTGTCTTTGGGGACAATCAGGGAAGCGAAAAGCTGCCATCGCGGCAGACAATTTGATCATGTGCTGGCGGAGCTGGGCTCTCCATTACCTGACAGAAATAGGCTTCTCCCTGGAGGGCCCAGTCCTCATTGAACAAAGGAAGTGGGGAAGGTAATTACATCTTGGGCGAACCCCAAATCGCTTCTCATTAGTCGTTTTTTCCGTCGTGGCGTCCATAGCCCGAAAACGTCGCTCTCAGCCTCGTTGAGGGCCACGTTGAGATGGCACGTGTTGTTTGGGGATATGTGGCCTGATTTAGTAGCCCTTAATTGCACGTTACCATGTTGGTTTTGGCCTGAGCTCAATCACCCTCCTGTTGGGCCGTTGTGTTCAGGTAGGGAACGTTTGCTGCCTAGCTTGGCTTCCTGCATTCTAGTTGTTCTGCTCTTCAATCCTCTCTGCTGCCTGCCTCTCTCGCTCGCTCTCTCTCTCTCTTTCCACCCCCCCTCCCTCTCTTTCGATCTGTCCGTCCCTCTCTCCCTCATCTCCCTCTCTTCTTCTTCTTCTTTCCTCTCTTTTTCTCCTCTCTTTTTCTCCTCTCTCTCTCCCCCTCTTTCGGAAAGAGACGCAGCCCCTTGCTCATCCCTGGGCACAACTCCCTTGACGGCAGAAATTAAACTCAAATCCTCCCACCTCATTGAACTTTAATGAAATAATTGAAAAGCTATTTCAATGTTGTGGCTTACCTCAACCTAAACATTGCTGCTGAAGGTAATTACCTTTCATAGTTGGATGCTAGACAGACAATCTTATGCAGATTCCTCGCCTCTGCTTCCAATGGCAACAATCCACAAGATTCTTGGAGAGGCCCACAGTCAGAGGTTACAAATGGAATGGAATATATACAGTAGAATGAACAAAAACTACAAACCAAAGTAGACCTGATTCCTGGTGTTTGGCAGAATGCATGCCATAGAGGCTTAAATCACAAAATGCACACACACATACATGCACCAACACATTCAATTTCCACACACATCACACACATCCACACACCCACACGACGCACCACACGCCACATGCGTTCACATAAAAGCATGCACATGACATACCACAAACCCGGACACACACACACGCACACGCTTCTGTTGAAAGACACCCACCTGCCCTGCCCTCCGCAGGCTGCTGACCCGCGTCCGACTGCGACACGTCAGCCCAGCCGAGCGGGAAGAGCCCAGGGCAGAGCCGCTCAGCTCCCTCCGTACGCATCCGTTCAGTCACTCACGTCCCATCGGGAAGAAGAAGGAAACACACGCCACCAAGGGAAAGTGAAAGTGATTGGTGTGTGGAAGGGTGTTTTATTTCCTTTGACGTGGAGGACATATGCAAACAGTTTGTTTGCCGGAGTTTGCTGTCACAGACAATCCCGTCCATTTTTTTCCCCTGACTGACTACTTCGGGTTCAAAGCGGAACGACTCAGCGTGCATGGCCAGTTTGGGCTGAATCACATCGGCGGGGTGTTTGTGCGGATGCTGGATGTTCTTGCTTGGTGTGTTCTCTGAGGGAGCAGGTGGACGTTGGCTGTCACAATGAAGCGTGGCTGGCGGTGTGGTCTGGGTTCTGGAGCGGAGAAGAGAAGAGAGAGGTTTGGAATTTGTCGTTGGAGGTCTGCGTGCATGGACATAGTTGAAAGAAATGCATTTGTGAGACGTCGAGCGCTGGATAGTTTGTAACAAGTTTAGGGAGGTGAAAAGAAAACAAAAATAATGGAATATGAAATAACAAGAGGAGTTTACTGGGGGGTCATAGTCCTGGAGTTTCTTTCTAGACATGTACTGTCCTCTCTTTTGTTCTACTTCCTTATTTTTCCAATATTTTTCTTCTTTACTCCAACCATAACAGTAACCCAAATCATCTACAAACTTTCTTTGCTGTGGTAAAACCGAACACGGACCACAAGTGCAATTCTGAACCCCAATTTGAGGGATTCTGCACTCGCTAACACTTTTATAAGTGACAGAACTAGTGACCGCCTCACTGTTCATTAGTCACAAACGTGTTACCTGTGGAAATACACTCCTAAAGAATGGATCTGTCCAATGGCAGAAAAAAAAACAGGGGACATAGCATCTCCCATCTGCCTGGCAGATAGCGTCATTAGCAGGAAGTGTGTCAGCTTCATCTTTCAGCCGCTGATTGATGAGGAGGCAGGGGGTTCACTAGAGTTTCCTTCCTCTCCCCCGGTCGGGTAGACGCGTCTGAGAGAGTGAAGCCTGCCTTGTGTCGGACTGACAGCTTCCACACAGAGGGAACAGACTCCATGCAATAATGATGAGCCTGGAACGAACTTAACAGTGGGCAATCGGTCCTGGGGTGGACTCCTCGACAACTCAACAAAGGCTTCCGCATCTTCCTCCACGTCCACGCTTTTTCTTTCCTAAGTTGCCCTTTATTTTCTTTCGCTCTCTCCGCCTCAGCGCGCGGCACAAAACAAAACACTTTACTATCGAAAAGAGCGATTCAATATTTCTCCTCCATCTCCTTTATTCCTCACATCATGGTGTCATTACGATGCATAAACAGTCTTTCATCCCTTCGTTTCAGCCCGCTGTGTCTGACGCGATGCTCTCCCCCACCTGATGTGAAGTAGGCAGACTACCTTACAACAGCGATCCATTACTGAGCAGAACTGTCTATGGGGATCTGGTCCATGCTGTAAAGACTTCCTGTTAGAACCGTGAGTCTCACCCATCGATGGCTTTATTGCTACATCGCATGGAAACGACAACAGTCTTTGTGCATGTACCTTGTTGTGCAGTACGGTACCCTCATGGGACATGACATCAAGGTTGGGTTTAAACATTTAAACGCGTGCTGAATAAATGATGGGTTCGAATTGATGTTGTCAGTGTTTTCTATAGAAGATATGTCTATTACTGTAAAGACGCTGGGCCTACTGTAAACCATCTTGAGTGCTATAATAAGGATGAGTTTCATGATAAATCCTCTTCTCTCTGCCGGATTATCTCTTGTTTTGCCCCCAAACTCTAATTAGAGGGATGGAGTGTATCCCAGCAGGTGTGTGTGTGTGTGTGTCTGTGTGTGTGTGTCTGCTACTATGTGTGTGTGTGTGTGTGTGTCTGTGTGTGTCTGTGTGTGTGTCTGTGTGTGCGTCTGTGCATGTGCTTGCACTCGCAAGTGAATGAGTGTGTGCTATAGCGTTGGCAGGTGTGTGTGTGTGTGTGTGTGTGTGTGTGTGTGTGTGGGGCCACAGATGTCTCGCAGGCAACAGCAGGTGTCCTTGTGGCCCGAGAGCATAATTCAGCCTCAGTCTCCAGGTGCAGCCTCTGACATCATCTCTCAGGACCTTCATTCGCAGCGAGAAGACTAATAAGTTTAGTATTCTATACCTTGCTGTCCTGTGCCGCAAAGGTTTTAAAAGTACACTAAATTCTAAATTTGCAATTCCAAAAGGTCATGAATCTTTATTATTGTGATATTTCCCGGCAGACACTCTTACACAAGCACTTTTATTTAAAAGCGCTGTGTTGAAATGTCAGAATAATAATGCTAATGCAACCGCAGTGCTCAATCATTCAACACGTCTTCATCAAAAGCACTCCGTGCGTTCAGGTGTAGCAGATCGCTCATCTCTCAAATCGAAAACAGAACAATTACGCATTCATTAGCAAGCCAGTGTTAGTTTTGACTGTTGACTCTTTGCGACGGTGAAGCAGATAGTCATGGTAATTATAGTACCACCACCTGAATCACACAGCGGGTAGAGAAGCCGTACACCTGGAGAACACTCAAGAGGAAACAGTCAAACTGGGCAACTCACCTGCCAGAACCAAATGAAAATATTTCTTCTAGAATGTTACTGTAAACAAACAGGAGAGCCTGGATGCGAACACGTTCCATATTGAATGAATCGTGTCATACGGCAAAGGAGGAGGGGCCTCCTAGCATCACGAAGGTCGCAGGTGAACACCAAAAACTGGGACGCACAACTGACCAATCAGATTGAGTGTTGCACAACCGCTGTTCAGCCATTTGTCGACATCGAATTTGATTCGAGGTTTGTATCTCACAGTGGCCACATTCTCGGTTGAAATAGCAAACAGACTATTGATCCCAGGCCACAATACGGAACGATGATAGGCTACAGTATGTAACGTGGTTTCCATGTCGCTATGGCAACTATGAGTTTAACTGTCCCACTGGATCCATGGAGAAAAAAAACAGGTGAATGACAATTTGGGAAAAACAATGCGTGTGTCTCTTTCTCTCTCTCTTTCTCATCTCTTTGACTGCGTCTGTTTGTGCAGTGGGACAAGCATTAGTGTTTAACAGACAGAGAAGCTTTCACACAGCCGAGTGTACTTTGAAGGCAATCGTTTGAATGAATTGAGGCTGTGACAATGTTCTGAAGTTCCTTCTGAGCATACAAAAGGTGTTCAAGAGTTGATATTTGTTATTTTGCCCAAGTGCTCAAAGGCTTCTCTCACTAACCCTGAAGATAGGCTTCTTTTGTCTTGCTTCAGGGTCGCATGACTGCTCCGGTTCAGGGTCATTACTTGCCATTTAAAGTGTAGCTGCTGCACTGCCCCAATTATTTTATGTATGAGGAGACAAGCAATATATATATAAGAGTATGAATCCGTTATTTCATGCTAGATTTAAGCAGAACATTCAGCTCATTCTTGGACGTCAAATTTCCAATTCAGAATTGCCTCTGCTTTTAAGAACCATCATCATCTGCTCAATTGGAAAGCAATATCACACTCACAAACACATACACTCTCTCTCTCTCTCTCACACTCAAAAACACTTACTCTATCTCTCTCACACCCTCACAAACACTTACTCTCTCTCACTTACACAATCACAAACACCTCTCTCTCTCTCTCTCTCTCTGTCTCTCTCTCTCTCACACACACAAACACAAAGAAAACGTATATTTATTCCTTGGCACTTTACACAAATGCATTGTCCTTAACAAAGGAAAAACCTTTAATGAATAGTGAGAAGTTGCTATGATAAACGTAAATGTGTGTTTATTGATTCTGAACAAGATGTCCTAAAAGGGACTATACTGTAAGAAACCACCTTGCTATGGGTGGAATACTGTAAATAAATACAATTTCATTGTACAAGTTGAACAATACATACAGTAAAAGGGAAGGGTGCCAAAAAGGTGATGGGAGAAATCCAAACATTCCTGTCCTGATCTGGCATCTTTCCTCAGCTTCGTTCAGACGCAAACGCAAAGCTACTGTAACAGCACGGAACTACGGATCAGTTTATTTATTTTTTTTGCAGGGGGGGGGGCGAAACAACGGGTGTGCCCTCAAAGAGTTTGTTTACTGTAATTTCTCAACATGGAGGAGCAGTCCACTTGGATATGGAATCAATTCAAATGACAGGTGACAGCCAAACAATAGCCACGGAGGAAGGCAATATTTACTCGTCCGTCTCTGTTTGGTTCCACCACTGACGGACAAACAGAATGTTCACGTTCAGCTATGAACGGGAAGGCAGTAGGTATTGAAGGCGTCGACTGCCCCGGTATACTCTGCAAACATGACATTTACAGATTTCCGGTCTGCATGGTTTCACGAGGGGTTACGGAGACCTACGCAACAGCCTGACATCGGACGTCTGATGCCCAAGTGCAGCGGAGCGTCGAACTTGAACGGGGAACCTTTTCCGAGTGAGCTCTGTGTTGACTTGGCCTTTAAGGCTTGCCTGCGGAGTGGTGAGGGAAGGAAGGAGGGCGGGAGAGGGGGGGGGAGTAGGGGCAGGTAGGGAACAGGACTGACGTCCCCTCCACCTGGAATGAGATTAAAGGAGATTAGTAACTGATGCCATCAACATCCAGATCCTTAAAGAGATTCTAGAAAATCTAGTGACTGGCCAGGAAATGTTTCTCAGCCTGTTGCTGTGTGATGAAGAGGAGACAGGAGGAGAGGAGGAAAGAAGACAGGAGAGGGGAGGGGAGGGGAGGGGAGGGGAGGGGAGGGGATGGGAGGGGAGGGGAGGGGAGGGGAGGGGAGGGGAGGGGAGGGGAGGGGAGGGGAGGGGAGGGGAGGGGAGGGGAGGAGAGAGGAGGGGAAGTCTGGCAGAGTCTTTGATGTCCTTCCAGGGTGGCAGCCCTCTCCTCTCCTCTCCTGGCCTTTCATGCCACCCAGGAAGGCCTCCCAGGCCAGAGGTTAGCGCAGCATCTGGAGGGCTGGACTCGAGCGGACACGTGTGGGCAAGAGCATGGTCATGGGTCTGGGCATGCATACTGATGATCCCCTACAGGGGGTGAGTGGGAGACCCCAGAGGTCACGATGCCAGGGTTACACATTGTTATACTGTATGGTCCCAGGGCAGAGTTAATGAGGGTGGATTTTCCACCAAGCAATTCCTGTTTCCTGTAAAATGCAACTGAGGGGGTCTAGGGTTCATGATATTAGAAAAAACACATTACTAAGAAAGTTTTACAGAGGAAGAAACAGTATGTTGACACACAAAGGCTATGGCTGTTTATCAATCCGAAGAACGCTGAGAACGCAAGTACATTCTTTTGAAGAACCTTCTTGCAAGCGTCCTTACAAGAATTGTCTTGCAAGGACGCAAGGACGCAAGGACGGAGAATGAATTGAGATTGGGTTTTCCTGGACTCGCAGTATTATGATAACACTGACTAACTACAAAGACTAAATAACAAAGCTAAAAAATGGTCCGTCTACCTGTAATTTTACGTTTTCTGTAGCCCTTGCTAACTTACAGTACCTAGTGTCTGCACTGCGCTGAGATGCTAGCTAGGTTATCGACAAGTCAGAGCAAATTTACAAATTTGCCGTTTCATCAATAAAAAAAAAACATTTTCAGCGACTGAACTGCCTATTTCTCGCCACATTTTAATTCAGATGCTGATTTACACGTACCGTTTAGCTGAAATATGAAAAGTAAAAAATTACAGTTTTGAGGTTTGTCCGCCCCGCTTGACATCTTGCAATGACTTCTGGGAAATCAGAAGCGTTCTCGCTGGACAAGTCACCATCCGATGCATCCTCGATAAAAGGGGCGGATCAAGAACATATCCGGGTATTTTTGGCGTTCTTGGTGACTTCTGTTCTTTGGATTGGAACCGTACTAGGGCAATAAAAGATTACGTCAAACGAGTTCGCAAGAACACAAGAACGGAAAAAAACGTGTATTGATAAACAGCCTATGTTTTTTTGTTGTTTATTCTTTTTTAGCTAGAGGAACTTTTTTTATTTCAATAGAGTTTGAAGAGTTTGCAGAACATTTCTGAGATACACAATTTGGTGCCCTTCACAGTGATTTAAGAGCCTTCTGATGCTCGTGATTGATTGTTCTTCCACTTTTCTTCTTCTTCTGATGTGTTTGCTTGTGTTTGCTTGCACATGTTGAGATCCATCAATCAGTCAAAGCGTAGACCCAGACATGTTCCCTGGGACGTGAGTCACAGTGAAGACACATTAGCTATCACGATAAAACCCGAGAGGAAAAAAACAACAGTCCTCTCAAAGTACTCCTCGCAGCACTCTGCTTTCCACCGAAAGAAAAAGCAAGAGAGAGAAAAAAGAGAGAGAGAGAGAGAGAGCGTGAAAATAAAAACAGAGTGCATTTGGGCTCTTTGCACTCTCACTCGGAGGGATAAAGGGATGAATTTCACCGGGGTAGATGTATTTGGGACAGTGGCTAGTCAGGAGATCTCGGTCGGTGGCAGCGAAGCACAAGATCTGTTGATACCGACAAAAAAAACGACAACTAAAAACCCCTCCTGCTCCTGTAGACCAGGCCAAGGTCGGCGTCGACTCTGTCCTCCTCTGTGGTGACCGCTGCTGCAGTGGCTGGCCTGTTTCACGCTGAGAAAGTCCATCTCTCCCAGGCTCAAGTCGTCATAGCATTGTCAGCTTAATAAGTATTATGGTCTGTCAGAATGGCTCAATGCCGCCTTTGATGGGCTGGGGGATTTGCCTCTGCATTTTGGACCCAGCTCGCTCCAAGTTCTGTTGGACTGTGCTATTTTTTCAAATCAGCACGGACCATCCGTGGCTTAGTAACAGGAAATAGTATTAAACTCCCGGAGAAAATAACAAACGCAGAGTCGCGGGGTTGGAACGCATTAACGAGTTGGGAAATATCCGACAAGACAGAGTTGTTGAAGGCGGCCTTGGGCTGGTGCGAGACAGGCTTTTCGTGCAGTCGGTTTCCACGCTGTAACCTTTGTGGTTGCTCGAATTCACCGACGACCTTGTGAAGTGTGCCTGCCAATCTGTGTCACTGCCCGAGGACTCCTCCGAGGGTGGCGGTTCTCCTTGGGTCAGGCCAAAGCGACCACGCTCGCTGTCAAAGGAGATCGAGGTTCCCAACCACTGCGGGTCATGATGAATGTTACATAAAGATATTACGAGGCATTACTGGTTCATTAGTGTGTCTTACTGTGTCGGCAGAGTTTCAGGAACAAGAAGTCTTTGTTAGGTTGAAATATGGTCAAGGCTTCTACGGGTAGTACTGTACCGTGCCGTTTTCGAAGACCTCGTTTCCTGTTGAACAGGATTTGTCAACTCTTCTCTACGCACACGCATTTCATTCTATCCCCTCGGGATTCATAATTCCAACCTTTCATCCTACTGCCCCCCCCCCTCCCCTCATCCTTCTATCCCCTCATCCTTACATCCCACACCCTTCCATCCCTCATCCACCCCCCCCCCCCCCCCCCCCCCCCCCCCTTCGGTCTCTCCCCCCACCGTGAGAGACAAATGAACTCTTCCACAAAGCCCGGGCCCCCACAAGCAGCAGTCTCACTCCCGGTCGTAAACCTCCGACTGAGCTTGTTGTTAGTGTCGTGTCTTTTAGATGCAGTTTTTTACGACAGGGCAGTTTTTAAGTGTCTCGGCGATGCCTCCAGCCCAGTCTAAATCTCGGCAGCCTGGGTTTTATGCAAATTCCCAAAACTAAAATCCAGTGGAGTGTGCCAGAGATGTAAATCACACCGATTTTTTTTTTTTTTTTATCTTCCTGTCATTACAGTGTGGCAGATGTATAATGATCCATTATAATGATAAATTTGCAACAATATCTCTGCGCCTTTACAAGCAGGGCATTATCTGCATGAAAAAGCTTGTCTTGGACGAGATGCTTGTTAGAAACCAAAACAATGAGATGAGAGATTCGGAGGGGGGTAGGACAAAAGGGAGAGAGAGAGAGAGAGAGAGAGAGAGAGAGAGAGAGAGAGAGAGAGAGAGAGAGAGAGAGAGAGGGAACAACCATTGCCAACAATGAGGATCATTCCTCATTGTGAACACAGTGTTCAGCACGTTCTGCGTCTCAGCCGGCACGCCATTGACTCCGGAACTGCCTCTGACATGGATGACATCACAATGTGACCCCCCCAGAGCGTCGTCATTCACATGAAGAAGAGGTTGTCGTGATGTTAGCCTTGAGGAACCATGACGGAAAAAACCTTTCAAAGTCTTTGCTTCAGGCATGAAACAGCCCTGTGATCTGCCTGGTACAGGCAGACTGGGTGTCCTGGAGAAGGACAAGGCAGGGTTAGATGACAGTGGACCCTTTGTCTCCTTGGAGTATGAGAGGGCTATTTGATGTGTGGATCTGAAAAGAAAGACCTGTATTCATTATTTACACAGCGCTGAAAGGAAAAAAGGGTGCCACCTTGAGATATTTCACTGATCTATTTGTGTCTCTGATATGATAATCAGGTTTTGATCCATATGTAAATCACGTCGCCGACACCTCCATTCCGTGTCAAAAGAAATGCCTTTATCCTCCTAATGCAGCCCAAACATGCATAATCCATAAGACACGCTAACAGCAAATTAAGGACATTAATCACAGGGATGAAAGGACGCGGGGTCATTTCCACATAAGTCAGAGAGGGGGTGGGACATGAGTGTCACAGGTCCACGGGTTAAACTGTCTCACGTCCCCCGCGTCCTCCGGGCTAATGCTAGCACCGCAAACGGATATGTGAAATCGTACTTTCGACTCACATTTGACTTTGGCTCTGACAGGACCCCCCCCCCCCCCACACACACACACACACACACACAGCCATCTATTTTGAGCTAACTTTGAGACTTGGTAGTTCCTGGTGTTTATGTTCAGACTGAGTGATGCCCTTCCTGTCCCAGTCTGGAGGGTTCACCTCCATCTCCTTTTGAGACACTCACAGAATGACTCGCCTTTGGCGTCGGGACAGATTTATTCATGGAGAACTTCCTGTTTTTATGACGTCCATTATCAAGCTAATTTAATCATTTTAATAATAAAAAAATTGCAATGTTTTACTCTGAGCCTGCTGAGATGTCTCCATTAATGTAATTCTGAGGCTTAGCGCATCTCTGAGAAAATGAAAAAACACAGCCTGCACTATGTTCCTAGTTTTAGTATTACACAATGCGTGTGCAAGTTAGTGATGTATTCAAGGGCATCTGTTGGTCATTAAGGCAAAAACATTAAGCTGAATCAAAGCATCGCACCTAATGTCTTATCACTGCAGAGTATGGTTAATTAAACATTACGGCATCTATAAATGTTGCTAAGCATTAACCTGACTGAGCTTTATAAATATTGTGTGCTACTTTCCTCATGAAAACACGCACGCACCCACACATGTGCACACACACGTGCGCACACCCCACACGCGACTGGGTAACGGCGCTCAGCATTTTCACACTCAATTCCCAGTGTGAGGGAATTACATAAATTAACATTTAATAATTTCAATTTCCTAAATTGACTTTGAAACATTTTAATTAGCGAGCTCTTTGCACGCCAGCCTCTTAGCAGACGGGTGCTGGTGTCAGCCCGTTTCAAGAACCAGCAATTACCAACACATCTGCATTCCAAATCCCCCCACCCCCTCCTCCTCCCACACACTCAACCCATCCCACGTACTGAGGGGGCTGCGTGTATGAGCCACAGGGGCAGGACGTCGCAGGTGGTCAAGGGGCTTGTTGAGGGACGTCAGGGCAGTTCCAGAGCAAAACTGAAACTCTCCTCTGAAGGTGAAATATTGAATGCCCAAATAGTCCTATTGCTGGGGAGGCTCAGACGACACTATTACAGAGAATGAAACGATTACAGCCCCGAGGAGAATAGACAGAGAGAGAGACAGAGAGAGAGAGAGACAGAGAGAGAGAGAGAGAGAGAGAGAGAGAGAGAGAGAGAGAGAGAGAGAGAGAGAGAGAGAGAGAGAAAGAAAGAGATAGATCTGACATTCGAGTAACTAACTGTACAGCAGTGTTGAAACAGATATATCAAATCCATAACCAAAAAGCACAGTTGTGTCAAAACTCCCAGCTGAACAGGTTCATGAACAGGTTTGTTTAAGGTGCTAGCTGGCCTCTGCC